>NC_037343.1:28076959-28379990 GCF_002263795.3 Bos taurus
GTGTTCTTGCCTGGAGAATCCCAGGGATGGTGGAGCCTGGTGGGCTGCCGTCTATGGGGTCGCACAGAGTCGGACACGACTGAAGTGACTTAGCAGCAGCAGCAGCATCCCATTGTACACATGTGCCACATCTTTGTCCATTCATCTGCTAATGGACATTTAAGTTGTTTCCATATCTTGGCTATTGTGAATAGTGCTTCAGTGAACACTGGGGTGCATATATCCTTTTGAACCATGTTTTTCTCCAGATACAGGCCCAAGAGTGGAGTGGCTGGGTCATATGGTAACTCTCTTTTTAGTTTTTTAATTAATTAATTTATTTTAATTGGAGACTAATTACTTAACAATATTGTAGTGTTTTTTGCCATACATTGACATGAATTAGCCATGGGTATACATGTGTTCCCCATCCTGAATCCCCCTCCCATCTTGCTCCTATCCCATCCCTCAGGGTCATCCCAGTGCACCGACCCTGAGCACTCTGTCTCATGCATCGAACCTGGAAACCTCCATACATTTCTTAATGTATTTAAATGACTGAAAAAACTCACAGCTAAAAGCTAAGAAAATTATTCTTGGCTTAAATTATTTAGTTAGAATTTACTTCCATGCAAAATTTACTTTATTTTGAGACTTTCTGTATCTTGTTAAATTTCCCTCGGTAATCAGAAAGAGACTCTCTGTCTTGCATATTTCAAAACCCATTTCCTTTTGTTCTATTCTGTTCTATCTGAGGCATTCTGGTAGTACATGAATGTGGCCTTAGTACTTAGTGAATGGTGAAATGAGTTCGGTGTCTTAGGCTTCCAGTTCTGTTGACTTCCCTGAGTTCTTTCTGATGATTTATTCTTGGGGAGATGATCTTAAAACTTATTATATTTAGTATAGAATTTAAGGTCAATTAGAATTGTATGTATATAAACACATCAATGTAAGAAGGAAAAAATTGTCATAGAGAGGAAGTTAGACAATATGGACTGCCCTGAGAAAGATAGCTAGCATAGTGAAGGCTCTGAAAATTATATTACACACAAGAAACACTTGAAGGTAATGAGAGTATTAAATTAATAAGCCTACTGGAAAGTTGGGAACTATATATATACATATATATATGTATATATATAGTTTATAGAATCGGTAGTAATAGCTGTGAAATAATTTTTTATATTTTAAAAATAACGTGAATGTATTTTTTCAGCTCATCACTTCATAGTTTTGTTCAGAAAAATATATGGAGACATTCAGACCCAATGATTTGACACCAGTAAATAAAGACAGGAACAAGGATAAAGGAAACTCAAAACCAAGGTAAAATAAGATATAATTAAATTAAAATCTCAAACATACCTGGCTAGTGATAAGCCATTCTGACAATGGAAAATATAACGTATCACATGAGAATTGAATGAGGGTTGTGGCATGTAGAAAACCTTGGTTTCTTAGGAAGTTCTTCCTGACAAGATAGGCAAATCAACACTGACTCCTTCTCCCAGACCAACTTTGGATATGCCAAAAAGTGTGAAAGAGGTTGATGGGTATGAGAAACTAATCAACAACTGCGAAATCCCAGGAAGGCAGTAGGTGGTTTGGTTCTAGATATGGACTGTGGATAGAAAACGACAGCTCAGAGCAGAAGAGGGCAGCAGAGAGCAGATGAAGAAAAGAGTGTATCAGCAAACACTCAGAAAAAAATAGTGGAGAAGAAATCTTGAAAATATTTCTGAGTTGTATTTAAACATGATGGATTGGAACCCTTGTTTTTATGGCTGTCCTTCCTAAAACCATGTTAAAATGACAGTAAGGAATAAGAGAATTCAAGATGAGATACAAGCAAGTGGGAGTACCAGTGAAATTTTGAAAGCTTGAAAATACATGGATAAGTTATCATTAATTTAGCAGAGTGGAAATTATAAACCCAAGGTGTCAGTTGGTGTAGCCCAGAAACAGGCTGATTCATCCTCCCCCATCTCCTCCCTTCCATCACTATTCTCTCCAGTCCCACAAACTCAGGAATTAAGGATATTATGTACCTCTGAAAGTGCAGAGCAGCTGAGACTGCAATCAGTTACTTGAAAGTTTGTATAAGAAGCAATCAGAATATGTATCTTTCTTCACCTCTCACAGCCAAAAGATTCTTTCTTTCTTTATTCTCAGAAATAATCTGAGAACAGCTGAGAGTAGATTAATGTATTCAAATCAAAGAGATCTTTAGTTTTCTTCTTTTGTTTAACTATGAGAAAGCTCACAGCTAAAAGCTAGAGATTACTCTCTGGGAAATTGACCAGCCAAAAGGAAAGATGTGTAGATAATGTCAGTAGGAAATACCTAACAAAATTCCCAGATTGCCCCAAAGTCAAATCTACCAGTTGAAAAACACCAGTGCATGAAGAGTTGTTTCATTGTTATTTTAGTGGTGACTCATATACAACCAGCAAACTGTGATCATTTGAGGATTGTTTATAGAATGATAGAAAGCGAAACAAATCAAAGAAGCTTGGAGGAAATACATAATACAGGGAGAAGAAAACTTCAACAATCACCACCACAAAACTATCATTAAATGACTGAACAGTAACAGAAGAAACAGTTCACATTTAGAGAATAAAAAAAATGGAGCACTTGCATAAAAATAGTTTTGAAAATTTAATTATATAATAGCAGAAGTGAAGCTTAAGAGAACAGTTGAAAGGTAAAGTTGAAGAAATTTTCCTGAAAAAAAAAAAAGAAAAAAATAGAGATAAAATACAGAGAAACAACAAGAAAAGGGATCCATAGACAACAAAATAAGATGGTAGAAATAAATCCCCAAAATGTCTGTAATCACAGTAAATACAAATGGACTAAACTTTTTCTTTTTAAATGTCAAATTGAATTTAAAAAACGTACGGTGTGAAAGCATCCTAAAATGCAAAAGGATAACAACAGATAAAAAATCAAAAAAATAAAAGTTATACCTTCTATTTCAAGGTATATGGAACAGTTGTAATGCTGTGCCATTTAAGACCATAAATCTTGTTTAAAAAATTATCAATATACATTACATACTCTTTAATTACATTAGAACTTATTTATAAGAGTTTAACTAGAAACCATTTGGAAATGAAACATAATATCTGAAAAAACAAATACTTTTCTAAATAACTAGTTGGTGAAAGGAGGACCTCTAAAGGAAATTAGGAAAAAAATCTTAGAACTGAATATAGTAATAGAAAGAAGAAAAGAAGAATTGAAGGGAGCTTAAACTACTGCATTAGTAACTATGTCACACATATAAAACTTGTGTGTTTAGGGAGAAACTTATAGTCATTAAACTGTGTATTAAAAGACAAAAAGGGCTAAAAAAATTAATGAGTTAACAATCTAAGTAGTTAGGGGTGAGAATGTAGAACAGAATAAATCCTAAGAAGGCAGAAGGAAGAAGATAAAGATTATCAGAAATTAACATAATAGATATCAAAGATAAAGAAAAACCAGCAAAAGCACAAGTTGTCAATAAACTGACAATCATTTGATAAGATCAACCAGGAGAAAGAAAGGGAAGTCACACATAGACAGGGTTGTGACACTGCACAACCCCAGGAAGCACCATTCACGATGTGTTCTCTCCTGAAACACAGATGTGCTGCCTTCTGAAACCCAGATCAGGGGAGAGTAGGGTGAGTGACGCACCACGCAGTAGTGTCATACAGTGGCTTTGTAACTAATACAAATCAGAAAAGGGACCTAAGTACAGATCTGAATTAAAAGGATAAGAGTAAATGAACTGTTTTGTGATAATAAGTTGAAAGCTTACACAAAATATAAAAATTTTAAGAAAAATATAAATATATAAGATAGTCTCAATCAATAATAGAAATATGAGCTTTCTTTTACCACTTAAATTGTTGAATTAGTAGCAGTGAATCACCACCACTCCCATTCCTCTTTCTCTTACCACCACAGACCACACACATCAGGTCCAGAGAAATTGAGTTTTTGAGTTTCTAGAAGAGTGAATCCTATCATATATAACTTATTCTACAGAACAGAAAAAGAGAAAGTAGCCTCTAACTCAGTTTTTGAGGGAAGTTTGTATAATCCTACAAATAAGTTTCATGCATGACCGCAGAAGCAAAAAAATCCTAAATAAAATATTAACCTACCAATTAAAGCAAGGTATATTAATGGATGATACATCAAGATCAAATTGTGTAGTTTATTTCAGAAATGCAAGTTTCAATGTTAGAAAATCTATCAATACCAATTAAAAGATGAAAGAGAAAGATTTGATAAAATTTAGTATCTGTTAATGATAAAAACTCTTAGGAAACCACTTGATTAAGGGCATTTACCAAAAACCAAGAGCAATAACATATTTTGAATGATCAAGTGTTAAAAGCATTCCTTTTAAATTCAGAGGAGTGACAGGAATGCTTGCTCTGTTGCCATTTCTATTCAACATTCTATCATAGGTCCTAAGGAAGGAAAAGAAAAAAGACAAAGAAAGAAAGCTGTAAGGTTTGAAAGATCAGAAACTGCAATTATTCATAGATTGTCTACAAATAAAATACAAAATAATTTACAAAATTTTATAATAAGTGAATTTATTAGCAAGGCTGCAAGATTAAAATCAGTATTTATAAGTGTATTGCTTTTCTGTGGTCCAGCAATAGATCAAAAATGTAATTAAACCATAACTATCATTCATAATAATAATGAAAAATAAAGTACCTAAAAAATTCTTTTAAAAATGATGTGTTTGCATGAGAAGATACTCAACATCACTAAATATTACAGACATGTAGATCAAACCTACAATGACGTATCACCTCACACCAGTCAGAATGGTCATCATCAAAGTCTGCAAACAATAAATGCTGGAGAAGGTGTGGAGAAAAGGGAACCTTCTTGCTCTATTGCTGGGAATGTAAATTGATATAGCCAATATGGAGAACAGTATGGAGGTTCCTTAAAAAACTAGAAATAGAACTACCATATGACCCAACAATCCCACTGCTGGACATTTACCCTGAGGAAACCATAATTCAAAAAGACACATGTTCCTCAGTGTTCATTGCAGCATTATTTACAATAGCCAGGACATAAAAGCAATCTAAATGCCCATCAACAGATGAATGGATAAAGAAGATTTGGTACATATATACAGTGGGGTATCAGTCATAAAAAGAAATGAAATGGGTCATTTGTTGATGTGGATGGACCTAGAGTCTTTCATATGAAATGAAATAAGTCAGAAGGAGAAAAACAAATATATATTAACACATATATATGGAATCTACAAAAATGGTACAGATGTACCTGTCTGCAGGGCAAGAATAGAGACACAGATGTAGAGAATGGACCTGTGGACATGGGAGGAAGGGACAAATTGGGAGAGTAGTATTAGCATGTATACTACATGTATAAACAGATAGCTAGTGGGAAGCTGCTGTATAGCACAGAGAGCTCAGCTTGGGGCTCTGTGACGACCTAGAGGGGTAGGCTTTCGGGGTGGGAAGGAGAGGGGTGTGTGTGTGTGTGTGTGCTAAGTCACTTCAGTCGTGTCTGACTCTGTGTGACCCCAAGGACTGTAGCCTACAAGGCTCCTCTGTCCATGGTATTCTCTAGGCATGAATACTGGAGTGGGTTGCCATGCCCTCCTCCAGGGGAATCTTCCCAGGGATCTCACCCGCATTTCTTAAGTCTCTTGTGTTAGCAGGATGTAGCTCATTTACTTTGTTACACAACAGAAACTAACACAACGTTGTAAAACAGTTATACTCTAATAAAAAATATATTTGACCTTTATAAGTAAAATTACAGAATTTAATTGAGAGTGCAACAGAATGTATATAGAAAATCAAAGGACCAAGAATATGTAAGCACTTTCTTTGGAAAAAGACAATTTGGGAAAATTTGGGAAAAAGACAATTTAAAGCTATCAAAACTATAGTAAATAAAGTAGTGTGATATAGAAATGAGGATAAACAAATAAAAATAAAGAACCAGGAATGAATAATTGTACACACATTTTGATTGATGACAGACTTGCTGGTACAGATCAGTGAGGGAGAGGATGGGGTGTTCAGTAATGCTGTTGTAATGATCACAAGGGCTTCCCTGGTGACTCAGATGGTAAAGCATCTGCCCGCAACGCGGGAGACCTGGGTTCGATCACATATCCTTATCAGGAGGGTACAGAAATTGCATTTGTCCTCATCCCACAAATCAGTTATAAGACTTGTGAAAGGCAAAACCGTAAGGCTGTTAGGAAAATTTATGAGAATTTTGTTATCACTGTGGAGTAAGGAAATATTTCTTAATTAAGACAAATCATACACAGATAAATTAGACTATTTTAAAGTTAAGAACTTCTATTTGTCAAGAGTTCAAAGATAAGTCCAAAGTGGAAGATACTTTTAATACATATAAAATGACCAAAGATTACCACCCAAAATGTGAAAATAACTCCTCGGTATGGCTAAGAAAATGGTAAACAATTCAGGAAGAAAAAAAAAAGAACAAAGGATATGGAAAAGTTATGGGGATAGTCATTATAATGACAAGGCAACTGTTCAAGGTGTTTATAAACCGAATCAGTTCAGTTCAGTTCAGTTCAGTAGCTCAGTCGTATCTGACTCTTTGCGACCCCATGGACCGCAGTACGCCAGGCCTCTCTGTCCATCACCAACTCCTGGAGTTTACTCAAACTCATGTCCATTGAGTCAGTGATGCCATCCAACCATCTCATCCTCTGTCATCCCCTTCTCCTCATGCCCTCAATCTTTACCAGCATCAGGGTTTTTTCCTGTGAGTCAGTTCTTCGTATCAGGTGGCCAAAGTATTGGAATTTCAGTTTCAACATCAGTCCTTTCAATGAATATTCAGGACTGATTTCCTGTAGGACGGACTGGTTGGATCTCCTTGCTGTCCAAACTGAATGGCACTCACAAAGTCCTCAAAGAAAAACGAGTTAGGAATACCTAATAAAGTTATCCATCCATAAACAGGTTCAAAGAAATGCTTTATTGTCTTTGAAGAGAAGTATTACCATATTATTCAAGTGATCAAGTATTTTTGTTGAATATACCTAACAATGGTCTCTTTTCTACTGAGAAGTATATGTTTGAATTTTCTCTGCTTTGCAAAAGTATGGTATGTAGCTGTAGGTATTGTAGGCAGTCATTTTGGATTCTGTTCTTATGAATACATTTTCCCAACATTTACAAAGTAAACAGCTAAAGCAATGTGAAAAGATTTTGGCTTTAATCCTGATATAGGTTGTTGGTGATGGTTGCTGTAGTTTTGTTTTTTTTTTTTTTATAAAGGAGGGTAATTGTGTAAGGATTGAATTTCAGAAAACTATTCTGACCTCACCCTGCCACCAACTTCATTGGGTAACATTTCTTTTTTCTTGTTGCTTTTTGATTATTGTCATCCATCATTGTATTTATCTTTAATAATAAAGTATAAAATTTCAGATAAATATTTATGTGTGTCATATCAGAGGCACAGGAAATGGGTAACATTTCTTTATCATTTAAAATAAAATTAGATGAAGATTCTTAAGTCCCTTTCAGCTTTAAAATTTCAGTAATATCAGTTAGACCTATTTAGTATTTAACCAGACTCTCCATGTTTCAGATCTGCTTTCCAAAGTGCCTATCAAAAATTGTTTGACAGGATAGATATTTTGTTGCACTGTAAAGTACAGAAGAAAGATTTAAAATTTAAGTTATAGAGAATATTAACTATAGTATCTTATTTTCTTTGTCATGTTAGAGTTTTAAAACATGAAGAAGCAAAGTATTATCAAGATGTTCTACCATCAGGGAACCGACCAGCAGGAAAGGAGACACTGAAACATAAAACGTTTGGAACAATGTCTGTACCCTTGAAGTCAGAGAAAGCAGAAGAAATTTATCAAGATTACACTCCAGGCATGTTGACTTTTATTTGCTTTTGTGGAGATGGAAAGAAGTTTTCATAGTATTAAATTATATAAATATATATAAAATATATTGAAATGGTACAAGGTTTGGTACTTTACTAATTTCATTAATCATAGAAATTAAAAGAAATACAGAGCTTACCTTTAAAGGGAACACTAAACATAATAATAAAAATAACAACAATAATATCACTGTTACCACCAACAATATCTGGCATTTCTATAGCAATTTACATTGCTCTGTCATGCATATCATCTTATTTTGTATGTGTGTGAGATAACCCTAAAAGGAGGGGGTCAGCATTTCCTTAAATCCCTAGTGCCTTCTAGCTTTGTTGTGACCCCTCTTTGTTCCTCTTGTCAACCAGCGTCTTGATTGTTCCCTCCACATACCTCCATTTTTTTGTTTGTTTGTTTGTTTGTTTACCTTCTTCCAATCCCAAATTCTACCATTTCCAAAATTTACTTTTTTTTTAAAACCACAGCTTTCTTTTCTGTCCAGCTTTGTTCTCCATTCTTCACTTCTTCCTGGAGCAGTCACTCTGTGACCAGTAACTTCAACTCCATTTTCCCATTTCTTTCCTCTGTACCTGAATTGGCAAAATGTAAACTCTAATCAACAGTTAGAAGCAACAGTTAGAACCCTGTACGGAACAACTGATTGGTTCAGGTTTGAAAAAGGAGTACAACAGGGCTGTCTGCTGTCACCCTGTTTGTTTAACCTATAAGCTGAGCACATCATGAGAAATGCTGGGCTGGGTGAGTTACAAACTGGAATAGGCGGGAGAAACAGTAACAACCTCAGATATGCGGATGATACCGCTCTAATGGCTGAAAGCGAGGAGGAACCTCAAGAGCCTCTTAATGAGGGTGAAGGAAGAGAGCAAAAACGTTGGCATAAACGAAATATTTAAAAAAACTAAGATCATGGCAACCAGCCCCATTACTTCATGGCAAATAGAAGGGGAAAATGTGGAAGTAGCGACACATTTGCTCTTCTTGGGCTCTAAAATCACTGGGGATCGTGACTGCAGCCGTGAAATCAGAAGACAGTTGCTTCTTGTCAGGAAAGCTATGACAAACCTACACAGTGTGTTGAAAAGCAGAGACATTACTCTACCAACAAAGGTCCATATAGTCAAGACTATGGTCCTCCCAGTGGTCACGTAGGGTTGTGAGAGTTGGACTGTAAAGAAGGCAGAACGCCAAAGACTGATGCCTTTGAACTGTGCAGCTGGAGAAGATTCCCAAAAGCCCCTTGGACAGCACGGAGATCAAACCAGTCAATCTTAAGGGAAATCAACCCTGAATACTTGTTGAAAGGACTGATGCTGAAGCTGAAGCTCCAGTATTTTGGTCATCTGATGTGAACAGCCCACTCATTGGAAAAGTCCCTGATGCTGGGAAGGATTGAGGGCAGAAGGAGAAGAGGGCATCAGAGGATGATATGGCTGGATGGCATCACTGATGCAGTGGACATGAACTTGGGCAAACCTTGGGCGATGGTGAGGGGCAGGGAGGCCTGGCATGCTGCAGTCCATGGGGTTGCAAAGAGTAGGACACAGCTGGGTGATTGAACAACAAAAGCAAATTCCACAATGTAATTGTCAATTTTCCTTGGTTACCAACTTGGTAAGCCTATTTTGCAGAGCACTTACATAATCACATTGATTGGTTCTTTTTCCAATTTCATGGTCTCCAGTATCAGTGAGGCACTCAGTTCTGCCTTTTGTTGTTTTATGTCTCTCTTTAGCTCTCCTTTCTATTACATACAACATCTGTTTAAGCTGTTGCAATTTAACCATGAGTCTGAATTACTTGATTATGCCTCTACTTTATAAAAACCAGGCAAGAGTACTGGAGTGGGGTGCCATCGCCTTCTCCGAAAATTGAAGAGAGAGGTAATCAAATGGAAACTTGTCTGACTCGCAGCTCCCCAGTCTCACCTGCAGTATTTGTCTCAAGGAATAATTGTGCCTTCTCTCTTTAAGGTTATTCCTACCACCTCTGTTTGGAGCTCCTTTTCTGCCATGTCCTCAGGAACTTGGGGTCCGTCTATTATCTTCTCTCTCATCTTCCTTTCTATTGGCTTTTTTCTGTCAGCACATAAATATGCTACAAGCTTAAGGCTTACCTGTGTTAAACAAAAATGTCTGTCTCGTCAAAGCTATGGTTTTTCCACTGGTGTGTACCGATGTGAGAGTTGGACCATAACGAAGGCTGAGTGCCGAAGAATTGATGCTTTCGAAATGTGGTGCTGGAAAAGGCTCTTTAGGGTCCCTTGGACTGCAAGGAGATCAAACCAGTCAGTCTAAAGGAAATCTACCCTGAATATTCATTGGAAGGACTGATGCTGAGGCTGAAGCTCCAGTACTTTGTCCACCTGCTGCGAAGAGCTAGCTCATTGGAAAAGACCCTGATACTGGGAAAGATTGAAGGCAGGAGGAGAAAGAGATGACAGAGGATGAGATGGTTGGATGGCATCACTGCCTCAATGGACATGAGTCTGTGAAAACTCCAGAAGATAGTGAAAGACAGAAAAAGTTGGTGTGCTGCAGTCCATGGGGTCGCAGAGTCAGACATGACTTAGCAACTAACCAACACAAGGAATAAATTTACCCAAGAAGATGAAATACCTGTACACTGAAAACTGTAGGACACTGATGATAGAAACTGAAGAAGATGCAAATTAATGGAAAGATAATCTCTGGTTGTGGATTAGAAGAATTAATATTGTTAAAATGTCCATACTAACTGAAGCAATTTACAGATTTAATGCAAACCCTATTAAAATTCCAATGACATTTTTCACAGAAATAGAAAAAACAATCCTAAAATTTGTATGGAGCCGCATCAGATCAGATCAGATACATAGTAGACCTCAAATAGCTAAAGCAATCTTGAGAGTGAAGAATGAAGCAGAAATAAGATAATGCATAAATGGCCAATAATTTGACAAAATAGCCAAGAATATTCAATGTGGAAAGGACAGTCTCTTTAATAAATAGTGTTGGGGAAACTGGATAGCCAATTTTCAAA
Source organism: Bos taurus (assembly GCF_002263795.3). Lineage (NCBI taxonomy): Eukaryota > Metazoa > Chordata > Mammalia > Artiodactyla > Bovidae > Bos > Bos taurus. Next base: position 28,087,929 of record NC_037343.1, read on the forward strand.
GAGTAAAACTATAGACATCTATTATTCAATACACAAAAATTAACAGAAAATGGTCTAAAGACTTGAAAATAATGTTGTTGTTGTTGCAGAACATAATATCTGAAAGCAATAAAACTAGGAGGAGACCGGTGTAAAACTCTTTGACATTGGTCTTGGTGACAGTTTTCATGAATTTGACACCAAAAGCAAAGACAACAAAAGTAAAAATAAACAAGTGGGACTACATAAAACCAGTTTCTGCACACCAAAGGAAACTATCAAGAAAATGAAAGGACATTCTACCAAATGGTAGCAAATAATCATATATCTGATAACTTGCAAATAATATATCTGATGAGAGGTTAATATCCAAAATATATAATGAGCTCATGCAACTCAATAGCAAAAAAACAAGCAACCTGATTAAACTATGCGCAGAAGATGTGAATAGACATTTTTTCAAAGAAGAAATACAGATGGCCAACAGGTACATAAAAAGGGGCTCAGCATCACTAATCAGAGAAATGCAAATCAAAATCACAAAGAGAGAATCGTCACACCTGTCAGAATGGCTGTTATAAAAAAGACAAGAAATAAGAGTGTTTGCAAGGATGTGGAGAAAAGGGAACCCTTGTGTACTGTTTGTGGGAATGTAAATTAGTATAACCACTTTGGAAAACTTGAGGAAAACAGTTTTCCTCAAACTAAGAATAGAATTACCATATGATCCAGCAATTACACTTCTTGATTTTTATCTGAAGGATATGAAAACTCTAACTTGATATATGCACCCCCCATGTTCATTGCTGGAGAAGCAATGAACATGTTCATCCTGGAAAAGGCAATGGCACCCCACTCCAGTACTCTTGCCTGGAAAATCCCATGGATGGAGGAGCCCAGTAGGCTGCAGTCCATGGGGTCGCTAAGAGTCGGAGACGACTGAGCGACTTCACTTTCACTTTCATGTTCATCGCAACATTATTTTCTGTAGTATAGACATGAAAACAACCTAAGTGTCTATTGATGGATGAATTGATCAAGAAAATGTGACACAAAAACTGGGATATTAGCCATAAAAAAGGAAATCTTGTCGTTTAGGGCAGCATAGATGGACTTCACAGCATTATGTAAGTGAGATAAGTCAGACAGAAAGACAAAAACTGTGTGGGCTCACTTATATATGGGGAAAAAAACCCAAACTCATGGATGGAGAGAACAGATGGATGGTTGCCAGAGGCAGAGGATGGGGGATGGGCAAAATGGGTGAAAGTGTTCAAAGGGAACAGACTTTCAGTCATAAATAATGCATAGGCATGTACAGACAGCCCCCAACTTAAGGATGGTTCAACTTAAAATTTTCCGATTTTATAATGGAAAATTGGTGCATATCCAGTCTTTGGATTTTGATCTTTTCCTGGGCTAGCAAAATGTAGTACAATATTCTTTTATAATGCTGGGCAGCAGCAGCGAGACACAGCTCCCAGTCAACCACACAGCCATGAAGGTAAGCAACCAACACATTTATAACCATACTGTACCCATACAGCCATTCTGTTTTTCACTCTCAAAACAGTATTCAATAAATTACATAAATTATTCACATTTATTTTAAAATAAGCTTTTTGTTAGATGATTTTGCCCAACTGTTGGCTAATGTAAATGTTCTGGGCACTCCAAGGTAGGCTAAGATAAGCTATGATGTTTGGTAGCTTAGGTGTGTTAAATGCATTTTCAACTTAACAATACTTTCAACTTTCTGTGGGTTTACCTGGACATTTTGCCATCATAAATGGAAGATCTGTCATTTACAACATTACTATTATTAACAATAGTAACCACTGTTAATAAGAGTAAATTTTAAAACTTCTCATGTAAAGAAAAAAATTTGTAACTATGTGTGGTGATGGATGGTAACTAGAATTACTACGGTGATTATTTTGCAATTATACAAATACTGAGACACTATGTTATACACCTGAAACTAATGTTATTTGTCAATTATACCTCTATAAAAAGAGGAAGATGTGGTCTAAAGTATCAAATGACACTGGTAAGTCTAGTAAAAGAAGGGAAGACAATGTCCATTGACTTTATTGACCTGAATAATATGTTCACTTGAATATTGTTTTAGTGGAGTTCCAAAGCCAGACTGGAATGGATTAAAAAGTGCATAGTAGATGAAGAAATAGAATAGAGACTATATGCAACTCTTTCCATTATTTTGACTGTGAAGAAAGGCAATTAACAGATTGAGAAGCTGCTTGGATATGAAAAAGAAAAAAAAGAATGGTTAATAGTGTAGGCATGAGGGGATATGTCTAACAAAAGGTGGAAATGATTGGTTTTGGGAGGAGGAGAAACAGACATCTCCTCTATTAGTAAGAGGGCAGAAGGAAAGCATTAGTAATAGACGTGTGTTGCTTGGCTTATTTGGCAATGACTATTTGAAGGTATTCCCATCTGACGCCTTTATGTTCCTTGGAAGTGTTGTCATGAGTTTAGTTGAAATTGGGAGATTGGAGCTCTCCAGGGAGCATGGAGAAAGTCTGAAATAGCTGTTGAAAAGCCCGAAGAGTAAGTTAACCAGAAAAATAACTGTGCAGATGTACACACAGAGGGCACATAGAGTTGGGTTCATCCAGCTCTGGTGTTTTGCCATATAGGAGAGACCAAAAGAAAGGGAAAGTTTAGGATATTGACAAGAGTTTTGTTGAAAGATAGCCTTGGCTGGATAAGGAGAAAAGTGAAAAAAAAAATAGAAGGTTGATGGATTGTAAAAAAGTAATGGAACAGTGAACTAGAGGTACTGAGGAGGTCAAAGAATGGTGATGTTGGGAGTAATAAGCAAGCTGGAAGGATAAAGGCCAGTGATGGCAAGCTTTAGGATATAGTCTTGATAGTGGTAAGTTGAAGTGGACAAACTTCAACTAAGATATGAGAGGTTGTTTAGAAATGGGGAGATAGGAGCATGATGTCAGACAGGTCTTAATTCACGAACAGTAAATTTTCTAGGGGGCTTCCCATGTGGTGCAGTGGTGAAGAATCCATCTCTAGTGCAGAAGATGTAAGAGACATGAGTTCGATCCATTGGTCAGGGAAGATCCCCTGGAGGAGGAAATGGTAACCCACTCCAGTATTCTTGCCTGAAAAGTCCCATGGACAGAGGAGCCTGGTGAGCTACAGTCCATGGTGTCACAAAGAGCAGGACACGACTGAGCACACCTCTAGAATCTTCAGTTTTTCTAGAGTTCTTCCCTAGAAAACTCTAAAAAAATCTTCTAGAATGATGACAGATTTAATATGGAGTAAGTAAGCCCTCCCTGGAGCCAGGGTTCCAGATTAATTGGGTGACCAGACAATTGGTGAATGTCAATGAAAAATGGAAGAATATGATATAACAAAAAGGCATGAGCTTCAGAGGAGTAGGATTTTTTTTTTTTTTAAAGGGCAAGTTGTAATGATTTGGCAGTGGTGAATGAGGAGTAAGGAGGAAAACAAGCCACTTTCTAATCTTGAGGTATATGAGGTAATGGTGTATAAACAGCCACTACTTGAGGAGGTTGCATGTTAATTCAGTGTTAGAGAATAACAAAACTAGAGTAGGTTGCCATTCCCTTCTCCAGGGGATCTTCCCTACCCAGGGATTGAACCCAGGTCTCCTGTACCGCAGGTAGATTCTTTTACCATCTGAGCCACCAGGCCCTATGTTACTTTTCAGCATTTGTATCTATACATTTTTTAGGCTCAGTTGTTAAATTACAGTTAATAAAAGGATTTTGTATGTATTTATTTCACAGGAGGATTCACATTTAAAAGGTTTGTTGTAATAATAAGATCTTAAACATTTACCTTAGTAACCACTTACTATGTACTTTGAGCTTATTAAATATAATAATTTGACCCTTGTAACAAGCCTCTGAGGTTCTCACAGTAACAGTCTTCAATTCAAAGGTGAGTAAAGTAAAGCAGACTGATGATTGGAAGGTAAATCACAGAACTGGTAGTGGTAAAGTCGCAATTTGACTCACTATATGCTGTCGAATACTATGATGTAATAATTAGCTATATTGATTGGTATATAGAATTATGTGGTATTATTTATAGCTCATGCAGATTATTCAATTAATAATGGTTTTATTTTCAGATTACCTTCAAGCAATTAGAATTCAACAAGATGTACTTACTTCAGAACCACTGCTTGGTAAGAAGAAAGAGAAATCAAAGGAAAAGGATCAAACTCATGCTTGTCCGAAAGTTAGGAAAAAAAGACTTGCATCATATGATAGAACAGGTATGAGATACTGACCCAGCTTGTTTAGAAGACGCTACACTTTAAAAAATTAGTCTGTGGTTTTGTGTGCTTATGATGGACACATTTTATTTATTTAGTTTTTAATATTTTACTTATATTTGGCTGCACTGGGTCTTCCTTGCTGCTCGCAGGCTTTCTCTAGTTATGGTGAGCAGGAGTTCCTCTTTGTTGTGGAGTGTGGCTTCTCATTGCAGCGGCTTCTCTTGCTATGGAGCGTGGGCTCTAGGGCTCACGGGCTTCAGTAGTTATGCAGCGTGGGTTTAATTGCTCTGCAGCATGTGGAATCTTTCCAGACCAGGAATCAAACCTGTGTCTCCTGCATTGGCAGGCTGATTTCTTAACCACTGGACCACCAGAGAAGTATAACACAGATTTTAGAAGAAACAGTTTTACTGAATTTTATGTGTTTGGTTGCTTAAAGAATTTTTAAATTTTGAATATAAATTTTAAAATTCTTTTAAAAGAATTCCTAAAATGTTGGAGAATTCTGTTTGAAAACCTAAAATATCACTAGATTAAAAAATTGACAAACTGTTCAATGACTACGTTTTTAATTAAGAATAGTCTCTGAAGGTTTTGATGTATAACTATCAGTTCAGTTCAGTTCAATCGCTCAGTTGTGTCCGATTCTTTGTGACCTGATGAATTGCAGCATGCCAGGCCTCCCTGTCCATCACCAACTCCCGGAGTTCACTCAGACTCACGTCCATCAAGTTGCTGATGCCATCTCATCCTCTGTCGTCCCCTTCTCCTCCTGCCCCGAACCCCTCCCAGAATCAGAGTCTTTTCCAATGAGTCAACTCTTCGCATGAGGTGGCCAGAGTACCAGAGTTTCAGCTTCAGCATCATTCCTTCCAAAGAACACCCAGGACTGATATCCTTTAGCATGGACTGGTTGGATCTCCTTGCAGTCCAAGGGACTCTCAAGAGTCTTCTCCAACACCACAGTTCAAAAGCATCAATTCTTTGGTGCTCAGCTTTCTTCACAGTCCAACTCTCACATCCATACGTGACCACTGGAAAAACCATAGCCTTGACTAGACGGACCTTTGTCGGCAAAGTAATGTCTCTCTTTTTAACATGCTATCTAGGTTGGTCATAACTTTCCTTCCAAGGAGTAAGCGTCTTTTAACTTCATGGCTGCAATCACCATCTGCAATAATTTTGGAGCCCAGAAAAATAAAGTCTGACGCTGTTTCCACTGTTTCCGCATCTGCCATGAAGTGATGGCACCAGATGCCATGATCTTCGTTTTCTGAATGTTGAGCTTTAAGCCAACTTTTTCACTCTCCTCTTTCACTTTCACCAAGGGGCTTTTTAGTTCCTCTTCACTTTCTGCCATAAAGATGGTGTCATCTGCATATCTGAGGTTATTGATATTTCTCCTGGCAATCTTGATTCCAGCTTGTGCTTCTTCCAGCCCAGCGTTTCTCATGATGTACTCTGCATATAAGTTAAATAAGCAGGTGACAATATACAGCCTTGATGTACTCCTTTTCCTATTTGGAACCAGTCTGTTGTTCCATGTCCAGTTCTAACTGTTGCTTCCTGACCTGCATACAGGTTTCTGAAGAGGCAGTTCATGTGGTCTGGTATTCCCATCTCTTTCAGAATTTTCCACAGTTTATTGTGATCCACACAGTCAAAGGCTTTGGCATAGTCAATAAAGCAGAAATAGATGTTTTTCTGGAACTCTCTTGCTTTTTCCATGATCCAGCGGATGTTGGCAATTTGATCTCTGGTTTCTCTGCCTTTTCTAAAACCAGCTTGAACATCTGGAAGTTCACGGTTCACGTACTGCTGAAGCCTGGCTTGCAGAATTTTGAGCATTACTTTACTAGCGTGTGAGATGAGTGCAATTGTGCGGTAATTTGAGCATTCTTTGGCATTGCCTTTCTTTGGGACTGGAATGAAAACTGACCTTTTCCAGTCCTGTGGCCACTGGTGAGTTTTCCAAATTTGCTGGCATATTGAGTGCAGCACATTCACAGCATCATCTTTCAGGATTTGAAATAGCTCAACTGGAATTTAGTGTGATTTTGTTTTATTCTTTTATTAAAACTTGATGGTATCATCATATTTAATAATTTTATGCCTTTGTCCAACTTAGTTGAAATTCCCAAGTGAAAAATTCATTTAAACAGATTTTCTTCCACTAACATTTTCCAGTTTGTGCTTCTCTATACCTGAAATTTTTATTTGTATTAATATTTTAAGTTTTATAGGGCAAAGTACACTCTTCTGTTTTTCACTGAACTACTATGGTCCAAGGAAGATTTATCATAAAACTATTGAAGTTTAGACTTCAGAGTCTCTCACTTACATAGGCTTCATTTTTTAAAAAGAAAATCCTCAAAATTATAAATGCCTGAGACTGGACAAAACCTGCATGGATGTGATGGTATTCATGCCCTTGTCTAATCCTTTCCCCTTGAGTGTGGGCAGGACCTGTGACTGCTTCTAATCAGTAGAATATGAAAAAGGCAATGGGCTGTTCCTCCTGTGATTATATTACATTATATAACCCTCTTGCTAGCAGACTTCATGAGTCTCTCTCCTCTTCTGGTTTTGAAGAAGTAAGCTGCTATGACTTCTATAGCTATAAGGCAATGAATTCTATACTAAAAGCTGGAAGCTGATCCTTTCCCATCTGAACCTTCAAATGAGAATCCAGCCCCAGCAAATACCTTGATTGCAAACTAATAGAGGACTGAGTTAAGCCATATCCAGACTCCCGACCCACAGAAATGTGGGTGGCTTTAAACCACTAAAATTGTGGTTTAAATTTAAACCACAGTTTAAATGTAAATTGTAATGCATTTAGACAGCTAGTAGTGGATCTCACTGCAACAAATACAATCACTGTTGCTATGCATTATGAATTCTTAGTATTGAATATATCATTACATTGTTCTTTAGTGTGTTGAACTTGGTATCAGTGTAATAAAGTAATAATTTAGGCTTAATGACTGCCAGATAAATAAAAACAATCTAATCCTTTAATGATGATATTTATTTAATTTGCTCTCCTCACTTAGCTTCTATAAATCCATGAAAACAGACTGCTAAAGACATAGGTACTTAGAATTTTTAAAAATATTTTTGAAAAGTTTCACACAGAAAAAGTAGAGAAGATAATAGCTATTCATGTACTCACTATCTGGATATAATACATGTTAAGATTTTATAATTTTTAAAGCAAATTATAATAGGCACAGAGCTACTCTGTTACTCTCTCCTTGTGCTCTGGAGAACAATGTATATTCTCCTTTTGGATAGAATGCTTTTTGTATATTAAGTTCTTCTGATCTAATGTGTTATTTAAATTCACTGTTTCCATATTGATTTTCTGTATGTGACGTGAAGTAAAAGCGTTAGTTGCTCAGTCATGTCCAAGTGTTTGTGACCCCATGACTGTAGCCCACCATGCTCTTCCTGTTAATATTTGCTTTATATACCTTTGTTGTGTTCCTCTGTGGGATGCATATACATTTATAAATGTCGTATCTTCTTGTTGGGTTGACCCTTTTATCATTATATAATGGCCTTTGTCTTTTATTATGGTCTGTGTTCTAAAGTCTCTTTTGTCTAATACGAGTATAACTACTGCAGCCCTCTTTTCCATTTACATGGAATATCTTTTTTCCATCCCTCACTTTCAATCTGTGTATATCCTGTTTTCTGGCGTAAATCTCTTGTAGGCAGCAAGCAGATGTCTTCTTTTTTTATCCATTCACCCCCTCTACGTCTTCTAATTGGTAAATTTAGTCCATTTACATTTAAAAAGTAATCATTAATTGTTGTGTGTGTGCCTGCGTGCTAAGTCACTTCAGTTGTTCCGGGTCTGACTCTTTGTGACCTGATTGCCTGTAGCTGCCAGGCTCCTATGGCCATGGGATTTTCCAGGCAAGAATACTGGAGTAGGTTGCCATGCCCTCCTCCAGGGCGTCTTCCTTATCCAGGGATTGAATCTGTGTCTCCTACGTCTCTTGCATTGGTAGGCAGGTTTTTTATCAATAGTGCCACCTGGGAAGGCTTAACCTTCATACTACCTTTATAATTGATTAATGCACCTCATTTACTTTAAATCTCACCTTTCTGGTGAGATTTATTCTTTTTTAGTACCCTTTCTTTTCAGCTAAGTCCCTTTAACATTTCCTTTAAGGCCAGTTTAGTGATGATGAACTTTTTTCTTGCTCTTCCTTTTTTGGAGAACTCTTTTGTTTTCTTCAGTTCTGAATAACTTTGTTGAATATTCTTGGGTGGAAATTTTTTCTTTCAGCATTTTGAATATTCTGTCCCATTCTCTTCTGGTCTGCAGAGTTTCTGCTGAAAAATCTGTTTGTAGTCCTTTGTGCATAACAAATTGTTTTCTCTTGATTCTTTTAAGATTCTTTCCTTAAACATTTGACATTTTAATTATAGTGTGTCTTGGTGTGGTACTCTGGGTTAATCTTGCTTGGAATCCTCTGGTTTTCCTGAATCTGAATGTATGTTTCCTGTCCTGAGTTAGGGAAGTTTTCAGCCATTATTTCTTCAAATTATTTTTCTGGGCTTTTCTCTCTCTTTTCTCTTTCAAGGAAACCTATTTTTTTTCTGCTTTGTTTTGATGGGTTCCATTGTCTTTTCTTTGAGGTCACTGACCCTTACTTCTTCATCTAGACTGTTGTTGAACCCCTTTAGTGTATTTTTCAGTTCAATTATTGTATTTTTCAGCTCTGTGACTTCAGTCAGTCAGTTCAGTCACTCAGTTGTGTCTGACTCTTTGTGACCCCATGGACTGCAGCACACCAGGCTTCCCTGTCCATCACCAACTCCTGGAGCCTACTCAAACTCATCTCCATCACGTCAGTGATGCCATCCAGCCATCTCATCCTCTGTCGTCCCCTTCTCCTCCTGCCTGCAATCTTTCCCAGCATCAGGGTCTTTTCCAATGAGTCGGTTCTTCACATCAGATGGCCAAAGTATTGGAGTTTCAGCTTCAACATCAGTCCTTCCAATGAATATTCAGGACTGAGTTCCTTTAGGATGGATTGGTTGGATCTTCTTGAAGCCCAAGGGACTCTCAAGAGTCTTCTCCAAACCATAGTTCAAAAGCATCAATTCTTCAGTGCTTGGCTTTCTTTATAGTCGAGCTCTCACATCTATACATGACTACTGGAAAAACCATAGCTTTGACTAGATGAAACTTGTTGATAAAGAAATGTCTCTGCTTTTTAATATGCTGTCTAGGTTGGTCATAGCTTTTCTCCAAAGAGTAAGCGTCTTTTAATATCATGGTTGCAGTCACCATCTGCGGTGATTTTGGAGCCCAAGAAAATAAAGTCTCTCACTGTTTCCATTGTTTCCCCATCTATTTGCCATGAAGTGATGGGACTAGATGCCATGATCTTAATTTTCTGAATGTTGAGTTTTAAGCCAACTTCTTCACTCTCCTCTCTCACTTTCATCAAGAGGCTCTTTAGTTCTTCTTTGCTTTCTGCCATCAGGGTGGTGTCATCTACATATCTGAGGTTATTGATATTTCTCCTGGCAGTCTTGATTCCAGCTTGTTCTTCTTCCAGCCCAGCGTTTCTCATGATGTACTCTGCATATAAGTTAAATAAGCAGGGTGACTATAATATACAGCCTTTACATACTTCTTTTCCTATGTGGAACCAGTCTGTTGTTCCATGTCCAGTTCTAACTGTTGCTTCTTGACCTGCATACAGATTTCTCAGGAGGCAGGTAAGGTGGTCTGGTATTCCCATCTCTTGAAGAATTTTCCATAGTTTGTTGTGATCCACACAGTCAAAGAGTTTGACATAGTCAATAAAGCAAAAGTAGGTGGTTTTTTTGGAACTCTCTTGCTTTTTTGATAATCCAGCAGATGTTGGCAATTTGATCTCTGGTTCCTCTGCCTTTTCTAAATCCAGCTTGAACATCTGGAAGTTCATGGTTTACATACCAATGAAGCCTGGCTTGGAGAATTTTGAGCATTACTTTACTAGTGTGTGAGATGAATGCGACTGTGCAATAGTTTGAGCATTCTTTGGTGTTGCCTTTCTTTGGGATTGGAATGAAAGCTGACCTTTTCCAGTCCTGTGGCTACTGCTGAGTTTTCCAAATTTGCTGGCATATTGAGTGCAGCACTTTCAGAGCATCATCTTTTAGGATTTGAAATAGCTCAACTGGAATTCCATCATGTCCCCTAGCTTTGTCCATCGTGATGCTTCCTAAGGCCTACTCGACTTCACACTCCAGAATGTTCTGGCTCTAGATGAGGCATCACCATCGTGTTTATCTGGGTCATGAAGATCTTTTTTGTATAGTTCTTCTGTGTATTCTTGCCACCTCTTCTTAATATTTTCTGCTTCTGTTAGGTCCATACCATTTCTGTCCTTTATTGTGCTCATCTTTGCATGAAATGTTCCCTTGGTATATCTAATTTTTTTGAAGAGATCTCTGTCTAGTTTTTCCCATTCTATTGTTTTTCTCTATTTCTTTGCATTGATCACTGAGAAAGGCTTTCTTATCTCTCCTTGCTATACTTTGGAACTCTGCATTCAAATGGGTGTTTCTTTCCTTTTCTCCTTTGCCTTTAGCTTCTCTTATTCTCTCAGCTATTTGTAAGGCCTCATCAGACAACTGTTTTGCCTGTTTGCATTTCTTTTTCTTGGGGATGGTCTTTTTTTTTTTTTTTTTACTAACTTGCTTCTTTTTTTTTTTTTTTTTTAAACTTTACATAATTGTATTAGTTTTGCCAAATATCAAAATGAATCCATCACAGGTATACATGTGCTCCCCATCTTGAACCCTCCTCCCTCCTCCCTCCCCATACCATCCCTCTGGGTCGTCCCAGTGCACTAGCCCCAAGCATCCAGTATCGTGCATTGAACCTGGACTGGCATCTCGTTTCATACATGATATTTTACATGTTTCAATGCCATTCTCCCAAATCTTCCCACCCTCTCCCTCTCCCACAGAGTCCATAAGACTGTTCCATACATCTGTGTCTCTTTTGCTATCTCGTACACAGGATTATTGTTATCATCCTTCTAAATTCCATATATATGCGTTAGTATACTGTATTGGTGTTTTTCCTTCTGGCTTACTTCACTCTGTATAATAGGCTCCAGTTTCATCCACCTCATTAGAACTGATTCAAATGAATTCTTTTTAATGGCTGAGTAATACTCCATTGTGTATATGTACCACAGCTTTCTTATCCATTCATCTGCTGATGGACATCTAGGTTGCTTCCATGTCCTGGCTATTATAAACAGTGCTGTGATGAACATTGGGGTACACGTGTCTCTTTCCCTTCTGGTTTCCTCAGTGTGTACGCCCAGCAGTGGGATTGCTGGATCATAAGGCAGTTCTATTTCCAGTTTTTTAAGGAATCTCCACACTGTTCTCCATAGTGGCTGGTCTTGATCACTGCCTCCTGTACAATGTCATGAACCTCCATCCATAGTTCTTCAGGCACTCTGTATCAGATCTAATCCCTTAAATCTATGTGACTTCAGTTTGTTACTTATATTTTCTTTCTCTTTGTTGAAGTTCTCACTGTATTCATCTATTCTTCTGATTTGGTGAGGATCTCTATAGCCATTACTCTGAACTCTTTTTCAGGTAAATTATTTATCTCCAATTTATTAAGATTTTGCCTGAGAATTTATTTTATTTGAAGTGTAGTCCTCTGTTTTCTTCATTCTTATTGACTTTCTGTTTTGGTTTCTATGTATTAGATGAAACAGCCACGTCTCCGTGTCATGAAATAGTGGCCTCATGTAGGAAATACACCTTGTTGTTCAACCCTGCCCTAAATCTTGGTTGCCTCTCAAATCTTTGTGATTGTCCAAGCAGCCTATTATGTTTTTAATACCTCCAAGTATTTGAAGCTGTAAGACCTGTCAGTCCAAAGGGGAGCATCTCAGTCAGAACCTAATTTTAGGCTGATTGAAAGCCAGACTCTCAGGAAGCAGTTCTTAAAATATTCAGATATATGAGACTACAAGTGTATGTCCCATGGGCTACCAGAGACAGGTGATCTGGAGTTGTTCCTGCATGGTAGTCACGATAATTGAGGCCCCCGCTAGTGTATAAACTCACTTCTGGGAGGTAATAGTGAGCTGTGGAGGCTGAGCTCCTGGGTCTATTGCCTCTTGATGTGCCCTGGAGGTGGTAGCTGTTTAAGAACAGCTTTTAAGCGTTCTTAAACACTTTAAAAGTGTTTAAGAACACTTTTCCTATTGGTTATAGTCCTGTGGGCTCCATGGGCATAGCTCTGCTGGACACATGATCCCAGGCCATGTAGAGGTGTCTCCTGGCAGCAGCTGCAAAATTTGGGGTACCAGACAAGTTGTTAACTCTTGTTTGGGAGATACCCTCAGCTAGAGCAAGGCAGAGAACGAGCACTTCCTGAGAGCACTTCCTTAGGCCACTAGACATGTGTCAAACCAGAAACCTGCCTCTCAGGCCAAAGCTCCTGAACAAGCAAATGGACCTCTTTCACAGAGACAGTGGGCGTGTATTTCAGTCTGCTGACTGTGTAGTGCCTTTAGGGGTAGTAGCCAGCCAAAAGCTGTCTCTTTGATCTTTACAGCCCCATGGAACCAGGAACTCAAGCTCCGTTTAGCCTCCAGAGCCAGATGATCAAAAGGCATTCCCTGGGTAGTAGCTTTAAAAAGTAGAGTACCAGAAGCATGTAAGGCCTCTCTTCTGGAAGATACTGGTACTCTGGAGTGTGGCAGAGGTGATCACTGGCTGTAATGGGTCAAAGGGAGGGCCCCCAAATAGTGCCTGACAGCTAGGGCAAGCAGAGGAAGAGTCTAAAGATGGTGTCCACCAATCTCTGTCCCTGGAGAGTGCTCCAGCAGGCTCTTAATGTGTGCGTTAAATTAGATGCCTGCCTCTCAGGCCAACCCTTTAATACATGCAAATGAACCTCTTTCCCTTAAAGTCTGAGTGTGATCAGCTGCCTCTGAGCTATGTTTCTGCATGGGTGAGTCCAGTGCACAAACCCTTTAAGAGCCATTTCTCATATCACTACACTCTTGTGGGTCTTGTGGACACAAACCTTGCCAGTTTTCAAATCTAGATTTGCGGGGGGGCGGCGGGGCTCATCCCTTAGGAGCAGGTCTTAAAGTTGGGTTGCCCAATGTGAGATTCAAAACCTTTGCTTTTCAAGGAAATGCTTCAGATTTTGAGTTTCAGATTTTGGGTTGTGGGTTTTAGGCTGCTGTGCCAGGAGTGGGGTTTTGGACAAGATTGTTATCTCAGCCTCTCTAACCACTTTAATGTGGCTATCTTCTCCTTTGTCCAATATGTTGTTATTGCTCTGCCAAAGGAAATTTTCAGAGGAAATTGTTTCACATGTATCAGTCATTTAGAAGAAATTGCTCCAAATTTAGATGTGTCCATGGAAAGAGGTTCAACATCTTCCTCATCTTAAGCCAGAACTCCCTATATTCTTAACTGATCTTGAAGGTGGATATACACCAGTCTCCTCACTTTTCTGAGATAAAAGAATTACTGTCTTGGATTAGACTGTCCACCTAGCATACTTAGGGAAGTGCATCACCTTCCAATGTTGAATATATAATGTAGTGTCTGTTTTTAGTAAATATCTATGATTTTTTTCATTAAATCTGACTCTTATTAGAAAGACATTTTCCCCAGCTTTTTGAAAGATATTCTTTAAACTTACTATATATTCTGGAAAATCATTATTCTTTATTTGTCCTAAATTACTTCCATTTCCCAACAATCTCTATTAAATCTACTAAGTCAGCCAAATTACCATCAATAATGAATATATTAATTTATACTTTTACATTCTTGCATAAAAGGATTACTTTTGCCAGCAGTCGATATTCCAGCTTTTAATTTTTTGCTAGTCTGATTGGTGAGAACAACTCTCTGATTTACTAATAAAGTTGAACATTTTTTACTGGCCATTTGTCTTTTCCTGTAAATTATTTGCTCATCTTTTTATCAAAATGTTTATTTCTTATTGATTGGGCAGAAGTCTTTAAATATTTGATATATTAATCTCTAGTCTTATACAGGTTATAAACATTTTCTGTCAGTATGTTAATTATATTTTAGTTTTGTTTATGATGGCTTTTCCTGTGTAAATTGCTGTTTGTGGAAGTCAAATTTATTATTGTTTTCTTTTTAACATGCTTTGATTATTTTCCAGGAAACTTTCACTACCCCAAGTTTATAGACATGGTCTCACATATTTTCTTCTAACACATCTATAATTTGCTTTTAAGCATTTACTTCTCTAATCCATCTATAATTTATTCTTGCATATAACCTCATATTTTTCCAAATGGCTAACCATTTTCCATTATAATTTATAATCATTCCTCCATTGATTTGAAATAACACCTTTTTTACTGAATGTTGTTCAGTTGCTCAGTCATGTTCAACTCTTTGTGACTCCATGGACTGCAGCACAACATGCTTCCCTGTCCATCACCAACTCACAGAGCCTCCTCAAACTCATGTCCATTGAGTCTGTGATACCATCCAACCATCTCATCCTTTGTCACCCACTTCTCCTCCTCCCCTCAGTTTTCCCCAGCATCAGGGTCTTTTCCAGTAAGCCCATCAGGTGGCCAAAATATTAGAGCTTCAGCTTCAGCATCATCCTTCCAATGAATGTTCAAGGTTGATTTCTTTTAGGATTGACTGTTTGGATCTCCTTGCTATCCAAGGGACTCTCAAGAATCTTCTCCAACACCACAATTCAAAAGCATCAATCCTTCAGTGCTCAACTTTCTTTATGGTCCAACTTTCACATCCATACATGACTACTGGAAAAACCAAAGCTCTGACTATACTAGGCTGTCTTTTATAAATGGTTTTATGTCTACTCTAATCTGTTCTACCAGACCAACTGACCTGCCTCTTGAGAAACCTATATGCAGGTCAGGAAGTAACAGTTAGAACTGGACATGGAACAACAGACTGGTTCCAAATAGGAAAAGGAGTACATCAAGGCTGTATATTGTCACTCTGCTTATTTACCTTATATGCAGAGTACATCATGAGAAACGCTGGGCTGGAAGAAGCACAAGCTGGTATCAAGATTGCCGGGAGAAATATCAATAACCTCAGATATGCAGATGACACCACCCTTATGGCAGAAAGTGAAGAGGAACTAAAGAGCCTCTTGATGAAAGTGAAAGAGGAGAGTGAAAAAGTTGTCTTAAAGTTCAACATTTAGAAAACTAAGATCATGGCATCTAGTCCCATCACTTCATAGCAAATAGATGGGGAAACAGTGGAAACAGTGGCTGACTTTATTTTTCTAGGCTCCAAAATCACTACAGATGGTGACTGCAGCCATGAAATTAAAAGATGCTTCCTCCTTGGAAGGAAAGTTATGACCAACCTAGGTAGCATATTAAAAAGCAGAGATATTACTTTGTCAACAAAGGTCCATCTACTCAAGGCTGTGGTTTTTCCAGTGGTCATGTATAGATGTGAGAGTTGGACTATAAAGCAAGCTGAGCATCAAAGAATTGATGCTTTTGAACTGTGGTGTTGGAGAAGACTCTTGAGAGTCCCCTGGGCTGCAAGGAGATCCAACCAGTCCATCCTAAAGGAGATCAGTCCTGGGTGTTCATTGGAAGGACTGATGTTGAAGCTGAAACTCCAATACTTTGGCCACCTGATGCGAAGAGCTGACTCATTTGAAAAGACCCTGATACTGGGAAAGGTTGAGGGCAGGAGGAGAAGGGGATGACAGAGGATGAGATGGTTGGATGGCATCACCGACTCAATGGACATGGATTTGGGTGGACTCCGGAAGTTGGTGATGGACAGGGAGGCCTGGCGTGCTGCAGTTCATGGGGTTTCAAAGAGTTGGACATGACTGAGCAACTGAGCTGAACTGAATCTTTTCTACTGACCTGTTTTGCTTTTCCTATTCCAACACCACATTACTTTGGTTTCTACAGATACGTATAATATGTTAATATCTAAGTATGTAATATATATCCTCTTGATTAGACATACGTAATTTGTGTCATCTCCTTACTAATTTTCAGTGCCTCCCTTTCTCTGTTTTATACCTAATGTTAGATATAAAATATTCTTATTATTAATGTATTTCCATGTATAAGCAACTTACAAGGCTCAGACTAGGGTGAAATAAATTAGGTGCCTAGGGAACAAAATATTATCAGAGAAATGGTTATTTATGATATGCCATTGGTTAATGGTTAATATGATATGCCATATTCTAGTCCTGACACTGTTTTATACAATAGCTGAAGTATCATTTAATTCCTAGCAAAGAAACTGTGTGATTTCTGGAGGACCAGATATCTTGAACTACTTGTTAGCATTTCAAGTTTTGTCAGCATGGCTTTTAAGTGCTAAGAGAACAATATATAAAGCATGGTGAATAAAAACCAAGAAAAGAGAATGTTTCAAGAAGAAGAGAATTGTCAGCTGCTAAGATTTCAAGAAGGATAAGGTCTGAGAGGTGTCTGTTGGATGAATTCTAGGAAGAATTCTTTCCATCTCACTTAGCCATCCCTACTTTTCTGATCCTGTTGCCTCCACGTAAGAAAACACTCAACTAGCTCCTGTTCCTGGTATCTTCTCTTGCTAGTTGTCTAATTGTGGAATTGTCTTTTGAAATATCTTTCTTAAACAGAAAAATATTATTCCTCCTTTCTAGCTGCTGTTAAAATTGAATTTTAAGCTGGATTTTCTTTCAATTATACAATGCTTGTGTAAATTGTAAGTATGTTACCATTTAAATTTTTCTCTATGTATAAATATTTAACATTATCCTTAAGTAATGTCCATATTTGCATTTATATTGGATATTGGATTTTTTACCTTCTAAACTAGAACCAAATGATGATGATGTGGTACGTCATATTATTAAACTAAGAGAAAAACTTGGTTGGCAAACAGTATTACCACGGCACAGTTTGGAATACAGATGTTTCAAAACTGCAACTCAGAAGATACTTCTAAAGGTATTATTCTATTTTGTTCAGTTTTTAGTATAAAAATTAAAATTTAAAAGCTATATGTAAATCTTTGTTTCCTTCATTTTAGATATTCTGTCAAAATCAGACATCATTACATTAATCAAATTGCAATCGTTGTTTTATAGTAATTGTTTACCAAAAATGTTTGATGTAACTTCATTTCACTTATTTAAAGACTGATGAACAGATAAGACATCTCCCTGAAATTTGTGTTCCTGTTGATTAGTTTTTTGTGATTTACAAAGAAATCCTGATGTATTAATACTTTGTAGCATTCTATCCTTCTTACTCTCCTACTCCTGGTACTGATTTTCTGTCTCCTCTTTTTTCTTATCTTTTGTATTTTTTTCTTACCCAGCAGCCTCCTCAGAGAGATTTTATCTTGTCCAAGGTCACATGACTAAAGGTCAAAGCTATGATTAGAAGTAAGATCTTCCTCCTGTGACCTCCTTTATGACAGGTGATCTAAGATGGAATAGGATCATCTCTTCCTACTTTTAGTTAAGGAATTCTCAAAGTGCAACCCCCAGGCAAGCAGCATCAGAAACAGCTTTCAGAATATTAGAAACATGTATTTTCATCTTCACCCTTGACCTTCTGAATCTAAAACTCTAAAGTTGGAGCCCAGACATCTGTATTTTATTAAGCTTTCTGGGTGATTCTGATGCACAGTTGAGAACCACTGTTCTAGACCAAGGGTCAGCAAAATTTATTTGGAAAGACCCAGATAATAAATATTTTAAGCTTTTCAGACTATATGGTTTCTGTTCTAGTTACTTAATTCTGTCATTATAGTGGAACAGTAGCGATAGTGTATAGAATGAGCATGGCTGAAAAAAAATTATTTAAGAATTGGACATCTGGACTTAGCCATAGTTTTCTTTTTTTTCATTTACTTTTTTTAAAATTTTTTTAATTTATTTATTTTTTTAATTTTATTTTATTTTTAAACTTTACATAATTGTATTAGTTTTGCCAAATATCAAAATGAATCCGCCACAGGTATACATCTCTGCTCTAGAATGTTCCCATGAGGATAAATGGTCTTTTGATTATTATTCAGAGGCAGCATTAATGTAAAATACATGCATGATGGAATCAGATTCACCTAGTTTTGAATCTCTATACACTCATTATGTTATTTTGGGCAAGTTCCTAACTTCCCTGAGCTTTAGTATCTTGGACCTTGAAGTAGAGATAGTAGTGCTTACTGTAGAGAGCTATGAAAATTCAATGAGATAATGCATGTGGCATGGTATCTGGCAGATAGTGGGCATGGTAGTTTAAAAAAACATAGCTGTACATGAGTTTACTATCATAAGCTCTCTATGGACTCTCTGATAGGATATGTTTCATTTGTATGTGGAGAAAGGATTGAGAATATAAAAAGTAACACTTGTTTTTAATTGAAAAAGAATAATTGGAACATATTATTATTCTGCTTCTGTAATTAGATTATTTAATTACATATATGATCCACCTAGAATAATTGTATCTACACTAAATTTCTAGTAATCTTAACTTTTTGGAGATGTAATTTAGAGTAGAAATGCCTCAAGTAGTCAAATAACTGTAACAAAGTTCATGTAATATATAAGTCATTACCCAGAGTTTATTATTTCATTTTATTTACAGTTTTTAAGGTTGTTTATTAAGGTTTTTAAGAGCACATTATATCAGACGTCAAAATAAGAAAAAAGAAAAACAGCTGAGACAGTTGAGAAGAACAGTGTCTTCAAGGAATAAAACCTTTTTTAAATTAAAACTGAATCTAAGATTTTAAATTACAGTAGTTAGAAATTGTTCAGTTACTAAATTCTTTTTATAATAAAATTTAGCTTTTCAAAAAGACTGATTGACTTTGATGTAGAATTTTTGTCAGCAAAGTTAAAAGTTTCAAAACTGAAATAAATAAATTTCTTTCAAAACTTTTTCTTAATGTAGAATGAATGATTTCTCAATAATGCCAGGTAAGTAAGGAAGTGATGTTTAATATATTGCAATAGCTCAGAATGTGGGTTTAGAATCAGAGTTGCATTCAAATCCTTACTTTGCTACTTCCTGACTTTATGACTTTTCTCAAATTACCTAACTTTTAATTAATTTCTGTATCAATTTAAATGAGATTAAAATGATCAAGCTTTAATCTCAAATTTAAGAGATGTGAAAACTAGGTGTATCATCAAGTTCTTCAGGTTAATAAGCACGTTAGTAAGTATATAGATCAATTCTCATGGATGTTTTATCACCACATTATAAGAATGAAAATTAAATACCTTCAATCTTTAAGAAGAGTGATTTTATTGAGCTTTGCATAGACACAATTTCATGTTAGCTTCATTCAGTGATACTATTCTTTTTTATTTATTTATTTTTAATTTGACGATAATTACTTTACAGTACTGTGATAGTTTCTGCCGTACATCAGAATGAATCGACTATAGGTATACATGTGTCCCCTCCCTGTTGAACACCCCCTCACTTCCTTTCCCACACCATCCATCGAGGTTGTCACAGAGCATTGACTTTGGGTTCCCTTCTTATTTTAATCTATGTTAAAATTGTTTCAGCTTATTGAATAATCTGTTTAACCATTTTATTACTTAATTTGGTCACGTTAATTACATTTTTTTCAACCTCAGGAACCTTTGAAAGATGATGGAGAATTTATATATTGCCTCCTTCGAAAAAATTCTAAAGCTCTTTATAATCCATATGATCTTTACGTAGTGTCTGCCCACAGAGCTAGACATTGCAAAGAATTTTGGATTATTACTGCTTCATTTATCTCAAAGGTAATATTTACAAGGATTTTTAAAAATTTCAGAATCATAATGGAAAAATCATTCATTTTATAACATAATTAGACAAATTCATCTTTTGGGGTTTCAGACAAATCTGGTCATTTGAGTAACAGTTTATGTTTAAGAGCCTCCTTGAACGAGTTATTTAATAGTGACTTTTTTTCTTTTTTGTAGAATTTTATGTTTGAGGATTCAATTTTAAGAATTTTTTTTTACCTCTCAGGTGTTTTTTTAATATTTAATGTAATTTATTAAAAGAAGAACTAGAAAACAGGCATTTGCTGGCATAGTAAGTATTGTAATAATAAAAGTAGAGTATTTTCTCAGATTTTTCAGAAACTTCATTCCCAGATCTAGAAATTTCCATATTATACTCTTAGAGAAAACCTTGATATTTACCACAAGTTGTAAGTACACAATTAATTTGTTTCCATCATTTGTTTAATGTCTATCTGACTTTTTCTGCCCTTTCATTCTCCTAACTAAACTCTTAGATGTACATGGGCATGTAAATGTAAATGAAGTAGTAGACTGTGCAGATATGGAAATACCTCAAACATGTATTATCAATTGAAAGTGGAATGAACAACTTCTAAATAAATAAAAACATGCATATAAATGCATATGTGTTGATATAGGCAACTTTTATTTATGAAAGAAATTTAAGAAAATATTACATTTAGATGGGGGAGAGATACTCTTGGGAAGAGAGGAAGCATATCTTGTTTTTTGAATGTCCAAATGGGATTATCTGGAGATTGGGATTATTATGCACTTAGAAACTGTTGCATCCATGTAGTTAAAATTAAGTTCATAAATATTTTATAGAAAATGTAAAAATTATGAGATTCAAAGTAATGGTTATTTGTGAAGGGAAATCAAGTTTGAGTGTAGATGAAGTGGCAGAGGTCAGTTACAGAAAAAGCTTACTATAAAGGCAACTAGCTATGAGCCAAATACAGCTTTTTGTAATTTCCTGAATATAGTGCATGGTTTTTTAAGAAAGTTGAGTCATGTTTTGTCCTTTATATATGCAGGTTACTAAAATAGGTGGTGAAGAAGAAATAGAACTTATACCTACTTTGGAATGGCTACTAGAAAGAAGATGTTACTATTTATTACAGCAATTCAAGATATTTTGCAATTTTCGGTGAGATGAATGAACATGAAACCAATTATTTGTAGTGTGATCCTGGTGAAATTGCAATTGCCTGGATAACATCTGGGTTCTACTACAGTAATGCAATATACATGGGGAATTACAGAGGAAATAGTGTATATCATAACAATTTTTTAGATAAGAGAAATGTACTCATTTAAGTATTAAAACTCTTAACCTTTTTGGATAAATACTTTAAGAAAAAGATATTTTATATTCAAGCAAACTTAAATTATAATTAACTTACCTTTTGATTTTCATGCATTTATTCATTAAATGAATATTTATGAAAGTCTGCTAAGAACCAGACATTATTCTAGATGCTGGGAATAATGTATTGAACAAACCAAGGAATTGTCTTACTCTCAAAAGAATGTAGATTATAGTGTGTGTGTATTTGTGTTAGTCGCTAGTCATGTATGACTCTTTGTGACTCCATGGACTGTAGCCCTCTGGGCTCCTCTTCCATGGAATTCTCCAGGGAAGAATACTGGAGTGAGTTGTCATTCCTTTCCCCAGGGGATCTTCCCAACTGATGGATCCAACCTGGGTCTCCCACATTGGAGGCAAATTCTTTACTGTCTTGAGTCACCAGGGAATCCCAGATTATAGTGCGTGAGAAATAATAAAAAGAACACATGAAAACGTAACATGTCAGGTGGAGACGAAATGGTATAAAGGAAAGTAAAACAGAATTAGGGAGGTGGAGAGCTTTTTAATTTAAGGTCATTTAAAAATTTATGTAGTTACAAGTTACATTTGGCATTGCCCTTCTTTGGGATTGGAATGAAAACCTTTTCCAGTCCTGTGGCCACTGCTGAGTTTTCCAAATTTGCTGGCATATTGAGTGCAGCACTTCAGCAGCAGCATCTTTTAGGATTTGAAATAGCTCAGCTGGAATTCTATCACCTCCACTAGCTTTGTTTGTAGTAGTGCTTCCTAGGGCCCACTTGACTTCACACTCCAGGATGTCTGGCTCTAGGTGAGTGCTCACACCATCATGGATATCTGGGTCATTAAGCTCTTTTATGTATAGTTCTTCTGTGTATTGTTGCCACCTCTTCTCAGTATCTTCTGCTTCTGTTAGGTCCATACCATCTCTCTCCTTTATTGTACCCATCTTTGCATGAAATGTTCCCGTGGTATCGCTAATTTTCTTGAAGTGTTCTCTAGTCTTTCTATTGTTTTTCTCTATTTCTTTGATATTTTTCACTTAGGAAAGCTTTCTTGTCTCTCCTTGCTGTTCTTCGGAACACTGCATTCAAATGGGTATATATTTCCTTTTCTCCTTTGCCTTTAGCTTCTCTTCTTTTCTCAGCTAATTGTAAGGCCTCCTCAGGCAATCGTTTTGCATTTCTTTATCTTGAGGATGGTTTTGATCAGGGCCTCCTGTGCATTGTTACGAACCTCTGTCCATAGTTCTTCAGGCACTCTGTCAGATCTAATCCCTTGAATCTATTTGTCACTTCCACTGTATAATCATAAGGGATTTGATTTAGGTCATACCTGAATGGCCTGGTGGTTTTCCCTACTTACTTCAGTTGTAGTCTGAATTTTGCAATTAGGAATTCATGATCTGAGCACAGTCAGCTCTGGGTCTTGTTTTTGCTGACTGTCGTATAGAGCTTCTCCGTCTTCGGCTGCAAAGAATATAATCAGTCTGATTTTGGTATTGACCATCTGGTGATGTCCATGTGTAGAGTCTTCTCTTGTGTTGTTGGAAGAGGATGTCTGCTATGACCAGTGCATTCTCTTACCAAAACTTTGTTAGCCTTTGCCCTGCTTCATTTTGTACTCCAAGGCCAAGCTTTCATGTTACTTCAGGTATCTCTTGACTTCCTACTTTTGCATTCCAGTCCCCTATGATGAAAAGGACATCTTTTTTTGGTGTTAGTTCTAGAAGATCTTATAGGTCTTCATAGAACTGTTCAGCTTCTTCAACATTAGTGGTTGAGGCATAGACTTGAATTACTTTGATACTGAATAGTTTGCCTTGGAAATGAACAGAGATCATTCTGTTGTTTTTAAGATTGCACCCAAGTACTGCATTTTGGACTTTCTTGTTGACTCTGAGGGCTTCTCCATTTCTTCTAAGGGATTCTTGCCCACAGTAGTAAATATAATGGTCACCTGAATTAAATTTACCCATTCCGGTCCATTTTAATTCACTGATTGCTAAAATGTCAGTCTTCACTCTTGCCATTTTCTGTTTGACCACTTCCAGTTTACCTTGATTCATGGATATAACCTTGTAGGTTCCTATGCAATATGTTCTTTACAGCATCCGGTTTTACTTTCACCACCAGATGCATCCACAACTGGTCGTTGTTTTGGCTTTGGCTCAGCATTTTCATTCCTTCTGGAGCTGTTTTTCCTCTCTTCTCCAGTAGCATATTGGGCACCTACCAACTTGGGGAGTTCATTTTTCAGTGTTATATCTTTTTGCCTTTTCATACTGTTCATGGGGTTCTCAAGACAAGAATGCTGAAGTAGTTTGCCATTCCCTTCTCCAGTGATAGCTCCAGTGATAGCTTGGAAGAAAGGCAATGACAAACCAGCTGCATGCAAAGTCACTTCAGTCATGTACAACTCTCTGCAACTCTATGGGCCCACCAGGCTTCTCCATCCATGGGATTCTCCAGGCAAGAATACTGAAGTAGGTTGCCATTTCCTTCTCCAGGGTATTGTCCCAACCCAGGGATCGAACCTGGGTCTCTTGCATTGCAGGGAGATTATGGTGTGAGCCACCAGGGAAGCTCCATGACAAACCTAGACAGCATATGAAAAAGCAGAGATTTTACTTTGGCAACAAAAGTCTGTATAGTCAAAGCTATGGTTTTTCCAGTAGTCATGTATAGATGTGAGAGTTGGACCATCAAGAAGGCTGAGCGCTGAAGAATTGATGCTTTCGAACTGTGGTACTGGAGAAGACTCTTGAGAGTAAGGGAGATCAAACCAGTCTATCCTAAAGGAGATCAACCCTGAATATTCATTGGAAGCACTGTAGCTAAGCTGAAGTTTCAATAATTTAGCCACCTGATGAGAAGAGCCAGCTTATTGGAAAAGACCCTAATGCTGGGAAAGATAGAAGGCAGGAGGAGAAGGAAATAAAAGAGGACAAGATAGTTGGATGGCATCACCGACTCAATGGACATGAGTTTGAGCAAGCTCTGAGAGATGTGAAGGACAGGGAAGCCTGGCATGCTGCAGTCCATGGGATCACAAATAGAAACAACTAAGTGACTGAGCAACAACTAGTTACATTAAATTACATATTACATTACATAGTATCAGGATTCCTGAGGCTCTTTGAACAGAATAGTACTACTTTCACAAAGTAGTCCCAGAATGCTGATTTTTCAGGGTGTATACCCGGCAACAGTTAGAACTGGACATGGAACAACAGACTGGTTCCAAATAGAAAAAGGAGTACGTCAAGGCTGTATATTGTCACCCTGCTTATTTAACTTATATGCAGAGTACATCATGAGAAACGCTGGGCTGGAAGAAGAACAAGCTGAATCAAGATTGCCAGGAGAAATATCAATAACCTCAGATATGCAGATGACACCACCCTTACCGCAGAAAGTGAAGAGCAACTAAAAAGCCTCTTGATGAAAGTGAAAGAGGAGAGTGAAAAAGTTGGCTTAAAGCTCAACATTCAGAAAACTAAGATCATGGCATCTGGTCCCATGACTTCATGGGAAATAGATGGGGAAACAGTGTCAGACTTCATTTTTCTGGGCTCCAAAATCACCACAGATGGTGGTTGCAGCCATGAAATTAAAAGGCGCTTACTCCTTGGAAGGAAAGTTATGACCAACCTAGATAGCATATTAAAAAGCAGAGACATTACTTTGCCAACAAAGGTCCATCTAGTCAAGGCTATGGTTTTTCCAGTAGTCATGTATGGATGTGAGAGTTGGACTATAAAGAAAGCTCAGCGCTGAAGAATTGATGCTTTTGAACTGTGGTATTGGCGAAGACTCTTGAGAGTTCCTTGGACTGCAAGGAGATCCAACCAGTCCATTATAAAGGAGATCAGTCCTGGGTGTTCTTTGGAAGGAATGATGCTAAAGCTGAAACTCCAGTACTTTGGCCACCTCATAAGAAGAGTTGACTCATTGGAAAAGACTATGATGCTGGGAGGGATTGGGGGCAGGAGGAGAAGGGAATGACAGAGGCTGATCATCAAGTCGGTGATGGCTGGATGGCATCACACTGACTCAGTGGACATGACTTTGAGTGAACTCTGGGAGTTGGTGATGGACAGGGAGGACTGACGTGCTGCAGTTCATGGGGTCGCAAAGAGTCGGACACGACTGAGCGACTGAACTGAAACCTAGTTTTATAAAATTTTGTTTCATCCTTAATGTTTTCCTTTTTGTGCATTTTACTGTGTGCTAAGGAAATAAATAGATAATATTTTAAATAGCTACACTTAATATAGTAAATAGTTGAAATAACTAAGAACCTGGTAACTTTTCAGTAAGAGAAGTGAATGGATCTTATGGCAGAGAAGTTAGTCATGTAGTGAACAAGTATTTATTATGTATTTGCTCTGTTTTTCTGTTTTGGGCACTGGAGATCCACCTGGGGAAAATTATGCAATGTCTCTTTACCTATAGAATTTATATTCTAATGAAGAAAGATAGATATTGAATAAGTAAGATAATTTCAGATAGTGATAAGGACTAGAAAGATAATAAAACAGAGATGTGTGTGTATATGTGTGTTACTACTTTAGATAAGATTGTCAGAGATGTTTTTAAGTAGAGACCTCTATGTGGTGTAGAGGAGACATCCATGTGGGGTCTTGAGAGAAAGGAGTTCCAGGCAGACAATATAGCAAGTTCAACACTTTTTAGTCAGGAATAAGTTTAATGTATAATCAAAGGTAGTAATGCTGTCCCTGAAGCACTGAAGAGGTTGGCAGAAAATGAAGCTGATTTTGTTACTGTTTGGAACCGAAGGCACATACAGTGGAGATGATTAACAATTCTGAGAAGCTTCTTTTCAAGAATATGTGTAATAGTTACTTCCCTGTATTAGGTACTATTAGTGAAGCTAGAAGTTTCTGATTCTAGATTTATTAGTTTATGATATTATCTGGGACATTACTTTCTATATCTATTTATTTAAACTGTAATCTTGAAGTTTCCACTGTTATCCTTGTTGTTTAGTCGCTAAGTTGAGTCTGACTCTCTGCAACCCATCAGGTTCCTCTGTGAATGGGATTCTCCAGGCAAGAATACTGGAGTGGGTTGCCATTTCCTTCTCCATTACTGTTATCCTTGCCTTGTAATAAGTTCTCAGGGTCTATTATGCCCTAAATAAGTTTCATTGATTAGAATTTGGATATCCAGTTGGAACTGGGATAAGAATCATCTTTTTATATGACATTTGGCATCAATAAGTCCACAGTCAAAATGATTGGTTTTCTTTATTGATGTTAAGAAAAATATGTTAAGTTTTAGTCAACTTTAAACTTCTGGGTTCATTTGATTTTTTTATTTTGATTTTTAACATATTTACCACTAATACTGTAATAAGTTATGTTTCAAATAGAAAAAAAAGATAAATATGAAAACAGTAATGACTTAGGCTGGTGATGCTGTATATACAGTGCAATGATGACTTTAGCATCATTATTGCCTTTTTACCTCATGAAACTTTCTGAAGTATTAATTTCTATGGCTTGGTGCATATACTCATTATACCATCAGTGGGTTCCCCTATGATTCATCTGGGTTTCCAGGTGTCTTCTAGCATCCTGAGGTACCATGACTCTATGTGTCTGGATTAGAGTGAGGTAAGATCTTGTTTATGTGTCTTTGGAGCCTGATTTAAGGTCAAGTTGCTAGATTTGTCTGAAGCATTTTGGCTTTCCAGGGCCTCAGGCTATTTCTGATTTCCAGGTGTCATTTCTATTTAAACGACATCACCAGATTCTTTTTGAACTGCTCGAATAGCTCCCGTCTGTCTTCTTTGATTCAAAATCAGCTAATGATGTCACTAAGACTGGCTGGCTATTTGTCTCCTGGGCAGTCTTAGCCCTGCCATTTTGCCTCCCCACTGACTCATCAACTACATCAGGAATCTCACTTTGACAAATAAGAATCACATTTCAGTGTTTGTTTAAGAATGACTGTTTTCATCAAGATGGAAAAACTACTGAGATTGTGATAAAGCACTAGACAGTTTCACAAGTGCATAAAATAGGTGGCAGTGTTCATTTAGAGAAGTTAAGGGAAATTTTTTAACAATTGAGCATGTTTATTTCATGTGTGAAAACTAAGGATGATGAATAATCATCAGGGAAACTTCCATTCCTTTTGATGTAGATTCTTTGAGCTTTTAAAAGTACCAATGCATATTTTAAAAACATAAGGATTAAATAATATCAAAATGACATGTATTATCTTAAATTTTTAAAATCTTATATTTTTATGCAATTTTTAAAGATTGTTTTCCATTTACAATTGTTAAAAATATTGACTGTGTTCTCAGTATTGTACAGTAAGTACATCTTGAGCCTATCTTACATGCGATAGCTTTTACCTCTACTCCCCAACCCCTATATTGCTACCTCCCTACTGGTAGCCAGTAGTTCATATAGTTCATTTCTGTACCTGTGAGTCGTCTTCTTTTTTGTTATATTCACTACTGGGTTATATAGATTCCACATATAAGTGATATTATAGAGTATTTGTCTTTCTTTGTTTGACATTTTATGTAGCTTAATGGCTTCCAGACCATGCGTGTTGCTGCAAATGACAAAATTTAATACCTTTTTATGACTGAGTAGTAGTCCATTGTGTGTGTGTGTGTGTGTGTGTGTGTGTAAGTGTAATCCACATCTTTTTATCCATTCATCTGTTGATGGACCCTGAGTTTGCTGCCATAATTTCACAATTGTAAATAATGCTGCTATGAACATTGAGGTGCCTGTATCTTGCTGAATTAGTGTTTTTGTTTTTTTTGGATATGTAATCAAGAGTGGTCATATGGTAGATCTATTTTTACTGTTTTGAGGGACCTCCACACTTTTCCATGGTGATTGTATTAATTTACATTCCCATAAACAGTGTACAAGGGCTCTCTTTTCTCCATATCCTTGCCAACATTTGTTCCACTTGTTGTTTTTGATGATAGCACTTCTGACAGATATGAGGTAAAAATCTCATTGTGTTTTTGATTTGCAGTTCCCTGATCATTAGCAATGTTGAGCATCTTTTCATGTACCCATTGGCTGTCTGCATTTCCTTTTTGGAAAAGTGTTCTTTTGCCCATTTTTTAATCTTTTCTTTGATGTTGAGATGTATAGTTGTTTATATATGTTGGATATTAAATTCCTTGATTGGTCATATCATTGGCAAATATTTTCTCCCATTCAGTAGGTTGTCCTTTTGTTTTGTCAGTGGTTTCCTTTGCTGTGCAAAACCTTTTAAGTTTAATTAGATCTCATCTGTTTACTTTTGCTTTTATTTCCTTTTCTTTAGGAGGTGTATCTAAAAGAAATTGCTGTAATTTCTGTCAAAGAATGTCTTGTTTATGTCTTCTTTTCCTCTGGTAGTTCTATGGTATAAGGTCTTAACATTAGTTCTTTAATCCATTATATTTGTATATGGTGTTAGAAAATGTTCTAATTTATTTCTTTTACATGCAGCTGTCCAATTTGCTGAGTATCACTTATTGAAGAGTCTATCTTTTCTGCATTATAAATTCTTGCCTCTTTATTATAGATTAATTGACTTTGAGTACTTGAATTTATTTCTGAGCTCTTTATGCTGTTCCACTAATCTATGTTTCTATATTTGTGCCAATACCATACTATTTTGAATATTGTAGTTTTGTATAATAGTATAGTGTAAAGTCAGGGAGCCTGAGTCCTCCAGCTCTGTTCTTTTTTTCTCAAGCTTATGTTGCTTTTTGGGGTTTTTTGTGTTTCCATACAAATTAAAAAAATGTTTGTTCTAGTTTTATAAAAAATGCCATTGGTAATTTGGTAGAGATTGCATTGAATCTGTAGATTACCTTGGGTATTATAGTCATTTTGACAGTGTTGATTCTTCCAATTCAGGGGCACAGTATGTCTTTCTGTCTGTGTCATCTTCAGTTTCTTTCATTAGCTTCTTATAGTTTTAGAGTACAGGTCTTTTGCCTCCTTCAGTTGGTATCTTCTTGGTGTTTTATTCTTTTTGATGCAATGGTGTGTGCATGCTCACTTAATTGTGTCTGATTCTTCACAACCACATGGACTATAGCCTGCCAGGCTCCTCTATCATCCATGGGATTTTCCATGAAAGAATACTGGAGTGGGTTGCCATTTCCTCCTCCAGGGGATCTTCCTGACCCAGACATTGAAACCATCTCCTGCAGGTGGATTCTTTACTGCTGAGCCACCTGGGAAGCCTTGATGTAATGATAAATGGGATTGTTTTCTTAATTTCATTTTCTGATAGGTTTTGTTAGTGTATAGGAATACAGGAGATTTCTGTGTATTATGGGATCACTTGTTGATCATTCAGATGTTCCGCAGGTGCTGAGTTTATAAAACCTGTCACAGGTGTGTAAATGTGCTATCTGTACTGTTGTAAGGAGAGGTTTCAGCTCATTTTCCTTAGTTTCACAGCTCCTATGTCTCAGCTGTGGTTTCAGCCCCACTTCTGCATGAGGACCACCTACGGGCATCTGTGCCTCAGACTTCCCTGGAGCATCTGAGCCTGCCAGTGGCAGTGGAGTGCAGGGGCAGGGGGTGGGGGAGATGGCAGTCACAAGCACAAAGAGAGCCAGCCCTGGCAGGATCCTTTTCTAGTGTCCAGGGAGGCAGGGGCTGGTGCATGGGAAGAGGGGCTGCAATGGCAGCCTCACACTTTGTGCTTCATTCAGCAATGGCACCTCACTTCTGTGGCTCTACAGGCTTTCTTTCTGCGTGAGCATTTCTGGTTGAAGAGCTACTCTCCCCCACCCCTTTGACTGTCTCCTCACAGCCAACAGCAGTCCTTTCCTGAGGTCTGCTCATCAAACCCCACAGTCCAGTACCTATGCTTTGTCTGCACTGGCAGACACATGTCTCAGGCTGGGGCACGCAGAGCTGTGGCTCCAACCTGTGTAGGTTTCACTCTGTTCTGCCACCACAGACTGGTTGCTGTGCTCTCCTCCCAGCCCTCAAAGCTGTCCTAGCTGATCTCCCCACCAGTAAGAGGGCTTTCTTGCATGCTGAAACCTCTTCTTTCCTTCAGCTCCCCCCAGGAGCACAGGTCCCAATCCACTTCCCCTCCTTTTCCTTTTCCCTTCTTCTTTCCTTTGTCTTACCCAGTTACGTGGGGATCTTTCTTGTCCCTTTAGGTGTCTGAGGTCCTCTGCTGCTGCTGCTGCTGCTAAGTCGCCTCAGTCGTGTCTGACTCTATGTGACCTCAGAGACGGCAGCCCACCAGGCTCCCCCGTCCCTGGGATTCTCCAGGCAAGAACACTGGAGTGGGTTGCCATTTCCTTCTCCAATGCATCAAAGTGAAAAGTGAAAGTGAAGTCGCTCAGTCGTGTCCGACTCTTAGCGACTCCATGGACTGCAGCCCACCAGGCTCCTCCATCCATGGGATTTTCCAGGCAAGAGTACTGGAGTGAGGTAGTGTTAAGTAAATGCTCTGTGAGAACTGTTTCATTTGTAAATATATTCTTGATTCGTTTGTGGCGAAAGGTGAACTCTGCATCCTCTTACTCCTCCATCTTGACTCCTTTGACTCTTCTTGAAGTATGATTCTCTTTTAAAACTAGTAACCAAATGAATCTATAATGAAAATAGTAGTTTTACAGGTTTTATACTTATTTGAATATTGGAACTAAATTAATTATGTATCTATGGGAAGTTTAATAACTTAATTTGCTTTGTGCTCTGTATTCTATTGATAGGTTGGGAAAAAGGTGATACGGTTTAATATTTCCTTTAGGTAGCTCAGGATGAATGAAACGTTTTCTAGGGAATTTTCTAGTATTACTAAGACTTTACTAAATTATTCATCTATTTTGTTAGTACTGATTTACGAATATAGAATTAAGAAGTGTTTTTCTTTTCAGAATTAATAAATTATTTGTTACTTGGAAACTGACCGTTAAAAGAATTAAGACTGATAAGAGCAGGTAAGTCTATGAAATACAATTATAAAAATTTTGAGAGGAAGCCTTATTTGAAATATGTAGTATGCAAATAGATATACATGAATTTTAACTCAGTGATTAAAAAGTCATATTCTATACCCCTTATGATTAAATTTAATCTATGTCATTTTTAAAAGACTATTATAATATTATATATATTTAACATAAAATGTGTTACTATATATATAAATATAGTCAGTTCAGTTCAGTTGCTCATTTGTGTCCAGCTCTTTGTGACCCCATGGACTGCAGCACGCCAGGCTTCTGTGTTCATCACCAATTCCCTGAGCTTTCACATTTCAAAAATCGTGTCCGTTGAGTCGGTGATGCCATCCAATCATCTCATCCTCTGTTGTCCCCTTCTCCTCCAGCCTTCGATCTTTCCAAGCATCAGGGTCTTTTTCAGTGAGTTGGTTCTTCGCATCAGGTGGCCAAAGTATTCGAGTTTTAGCTTCAGCATCAGTCCTTCCAATGAATATTCAGGACTGAGTTCCTTTAGGATGGTCTGGTTGGATCTCCTTTCAGTCCAAGGGACTCTGAAGAGTCTTCTCCAACACCACAGTACAAAAGCATCAATTCTTCAGCATCCAGCTTTCTTTATGGTCCAACTCTTACATCCATACATGACTACTAGAAAAACCAAAGCTTTGACTATACAGACCTTTATCAGTAAACTAATGTCTCTGCTTTTTAATATACTGTCTAGTACATATATATACCACAGCTTCTTTATCCATTTATCTGTCAGTGGACATCTAGGTTGCTTCCATGTTATAGCTATTATTAATAGTGCTGCAGTGAACATTGGGGTACATGTGTCTTTTTCAGTTTTGGTTTCCTCAGGGTATATGCCTAGTAGTGGGATTGCTGGGTCATATGGTGGTTTTATTCCTTTTAAGAAATCTCCAAACCATCTTCCATAGTGGCTGTATCAATTCCCACTGGCAATGCAAGAGGGTTCCCTCTTCTCCAGACCCTGTCTTGCATTTATTGTTTGTAGACTTTTTGATGATGGCCATTCTGACTGGTATGAGGTAGTATCTCACAGCCGTTTTGATATGCATTTCTCTAGTAATGAGTGATGTTGTGCTAGCATCTTTTCATGTGTTTGTTAGCCATCTATGTATCTTCTTTAGAGAAATGTCTGTTTAGGTCTTTTTCCCTAAAAAGGATTGGATTGGGTTGTTTGTTTTTCTGATATTGAGTTACATGAGATGCTTGTATATTTTGGAAATTAATTCTTTGTCAGTTGTTTCCTTTGCTATTACTTCCTCCCATTCTGAGGGTTGTCTTTTCACCTTGTAGTTTCCTTTGCTTTGCAAAAACTTTTAAGTTTAATTAGGTCTCATCTGTTTATATTTGCCTTTATTTCCATTACTCTAGGAGGTTGGTCATAGAAGATCTTGCTTTGATTTATTTCATCGAGTGTTCTGCCTATGTTTTCCTCTTAAGAGTTTTATAGTTTCTGGTCTTACATTCAGGTCTTTAATCCATTTTGAATTTATCTTTGTGTATAGCATTAGGAAGTATTCTAATTTTATAGTAAGCTAATTTCCTATAGCTTTTCAGTTTTCATATAGTTTTTCACAGTAGGTGAACTGTGAAATTCCACATATTCAAGCTGGTTTTAGAAAAGGCAGAGGAACCAGAGATCAAATTGCCAACATCCGCTGGATCATCGAAAAAGCAAGAGAGTTCCAGAAAAACATATGCTTTATTGACCATGCCAAAGCCTTTGACTGTGTGGGTCACAGCAAACTGTAGAAAATTCTGAAAGAGATGGGAATAACAGACCACCTGACCTGCCGCCTGAGAAATCTTTATGCAGGCCAGGAAGCAACAGTTAGAACTGGACATGGAACAACAGACTGGTTTCAAATAGGGAAAGGAGTACGTCAAGGCTGTATATTGTCACCCTGCTTATTTAACTTACATGCAGAGTACATAGTGAGAAACACTAGGCTGGATGAAGCACAAGCTGGAATCAAGATTGCTAGGAGAAATATCAATAACCTCAGATATGCAAATGACACCACCCTTGTGGCAGAAAGTGAAGAGGAACTCAAAAGCCTCTTGATGAAAGTGCAAGAGGAGACTGGAAAAGTTGGCTTAAAGCTCAACATTCAGAAAACGAAGATCATGGCATCTGGTCCCATCACTTTATGGCAAATACATGGGGAAACAGTGAAAATAGTCAGAGACTTTATTTTGGGAGGCTCCAAAATCACTGCAGATGGTGACTGCAGCCATGAAATTAAAAGATGCTTGCTTCTTGGAAGAAAAGTTATGACCAACCTAGACAGCATATTAAAAAGCAGTGACAGTACTTTGCCAACAAAGGTCAGTCTAGTCACAGCTATGGTTTTTCCAATAGTCATGTATGGATGTGAGAGTTGGACTATAAAGAAAGCTGAGCACTGAAGAATTGATGCTTTTGAATTGTGGTGTTGAGGAAGACTCTTGAGAGTCCCTTGGACTGCAATGAGATCCAACCAGTCCATCCTAAAGGAACTCAGTCCTGAATATTCATTGGAAGGACTGATGTTGTAGCTGAAATTCCAGTACTTTGGCCACCTGATTAGAACTGACTCATTTGAAAAGATCCTGATGCTGGGAAAGATTGAAGGTGGGAGGAAAAGGGGATAACAGAGAATGAGATGGTTGGATGGCATCACCGACTCAATGGACATGAGTTTGAGTAAACTCCGGGAGTTGGTGATGGACAGGGAGGCCTGGTGTGCTGCTGTCCATGGGGTTGTAAAGAGTCGGACATGACTGAGTGACTGAACTGAACTGAAATGATGCACAGTATCATGTCATCTTCAAACTGGTCATTTATTTTTGACTGTGCTGGGTCTTCATTGCTGTGCATAGGTTTTCTCTAGTTGCAGTGAGTGGGGGCTATTTTCTTGTTACTCTATGCAGGCTTCTCATTGCGGTGGCTTCTCATTGCAGACCACAGGCTCTAGATATGTGGGCTTCAGTAATTGTGGTACAAAGGCTTAGTTGTGCTGCAGCATGTGGAATCGTCCCAGACCAGGGATTGAACCTGTGTCCCCTGCATTGGCAGGTGGATTCTTTACTATGCTGCCAGAGAAACCCTCACTTGAGCTAAGTTTTGCCTCCAGGAAGGGAAATGATTAAATCATCCAAGATAGATGACAGTTAATTCTATATTACAGCCAGATTTTCTTGTTGCTGTTAAACTTTTACTTTGAGATAATTATGATGAAAATACAGTTGTAAGAATTTATATAGAGCAATCTCATGTGCCTTTCTCACCATCTTCCCCTGGTGGTAATATCTTTCAAAGATATAGTATGACCAGGATAATGACAGTAGTAAAATCAAGATACAGAACATTTCTGTATCTTTCATGTTGTCTTTTAATCCTTTAATAGCTATACTCTCTTCCTTCTCACTCCCACTCTCAACCTGTGGCAAGCACTAATCTCTTTATGATTTCTGTAATTTTGTCCTTTGATAGAATGTAATATAAGTGAAATTATGCATTATATAACCATTGGGATTGATTTTTCATGTAGCATAACTCTCTGGAGATTCATCCAGGTTGTTGCATATATTAATCATTTATTTTTACTGCTGGGTAACAGTCCATGGTTAGGATGTACCACAGTTTGTCTCTCTTGAAGCACACCTGCATGTTACCCAGCCTTTGCTTAATACAGATAAAGCTGCTATATAAACATGCATAAACAGGTTTTTGTGTGAACATAAGTTTTCATTTTTCTGGGGTAAATCACCACAAGTGCACTTACTGGGTCTTACTATAATTGCATGTTTAATTTTTAAAGAAACTACCAAGACATTCCAGAGTGATTATGCCTTTTTTTCCATTCCCACACAATGTATTAGTAATTCAGTTTCTCCACATTCTTACTACCATTTGAAGTTGTTGCTATTTTCTATTTTAGACATTTTAGTAGGTGTGTAATAATATCTTATTGTGGTTTTAGTCTGCATTCCCCTAATGACTGATATTTAGTGTCTTCATTTGCTTATTTTCCATCTGATTCTCTTCTTTGGTAAAATGTCTTTTCATGTCTTTTGTACATTTTCTAATTGAATTGTTTGTCTTCATACTGTTGCATTTTAAGAATTCTTTTTATATTCTGGCTATGAGTTCTTTGACAGATACAGGGTTATAAATATTTTATCCTAATCTTTGGCTTATCCTTTTTAAAATTTAAGAATGTCTATTTAGCATCTACTGCATGCCAGGTATTAGGCTAATAATTAACTTGCTTCTTCAAACCATAGAGAAACTATTTGACCTCCCTGCTTTGCTGAGCTAGGTGAACTTTTCTTTTCATTGGATGATAATTACTTTACAACGCTGTGTTAATTCTGCTGTACAACAATGCGAATCAGCTATCAGTATACATATGTCGCCTCCCTCTTGAGCCTCTCTCCTACCCAACTCACCATCCCAGCCCTCTAGGTCATCACAGAGCACTGAGCTAAGTTTCCTGTGCTGTATAGGTGCTTCCCACAACTATTTTACACGTGGTATATGTCAATGATACTGTCTCAATTTGTCTCATCCTTTCTTTCCCCCACTGTATCTATAGATTCACTCTCTATGTGGGTGACTCTGTTCCTGCCCAGCAAAGGTTCATCAATAACCATTTTTCTACATTTCGTATATATGCTTTAATATATGGTATTTGTTTTTCTCTTTCTGACCTACTTCACTCTGTTTGACAGGTTCTAGGTTCATCTGCCTCATGACAACTAACTCAGATTCATTCATTTTTATGGCTAGGTAATATTCCATTGTATATGTATACCAAAACTTCTTTATGCATTAATCTGTCAACAGACATATAGGTTGCTTCCATGTCATGGCTATTGTAAATAGTGCTGCTGTGAACATTGGGACATTCTTGTTGCTCTTCACTCACTAAGCCATATCCAGCTCTTTGCAACCCCATGGACTACAACATGCCAGGCTCCTCTGTCCTCCATCATCTCCTGGAGTTTACTTAAATTCATGTCCATTGAGTCAGTGATGCTGTCTAACGATCTCATCCTCTGCTGCTCTCTTCTCCTTTTGCCTTCAGTCTTTCCCAGTGTCAGGGCCTTTTCCAATGAGTCAGCTCTTCGCAACAGGTGACCAAAGTATTGGAGCTTCAGCTTCAGCAACAGTCCTTCCAATGAATATTCAGGGATGATTTCCTTTAGGATTGACTGGTTTGATCTCCTTGCAGTCCAAGGGACTCTCAAGAGTCTTCTCCTGCACCACAGTTCAAAAGCATCAGTTCCTTGGTGCTGAGCCTTCTTTATGGTCCAACTCTCACATCTGTACATGACTACTGGATAAACCAATGCTTTGACTATATGGACCTTTGTTGGCAAAATAATGTCTCTGCTTTTTAACAAGCTGTCTAGGTTTGTTGTAGCTTTCCTTCCAGGGAGCAGACTTCTTTAAGTTTCATGGCTACAGTCACCATCTGCAATGATTTTGGAGCCCAAGAAAATAAAATCGATTACTGCTTCCACTTTTGTGTCTTTTTGCATTATAGTTTTCTCGTGATATTTATGGACTTTAATGTGCAGACCTGGGCTTTTACTCAACTCCTCCTCCTTGTTAAAGTGACAGTCTTTGCTTCAGGGATGACTGGAGCAAAAAGTGAGGATGAGAAGTTGGAAGAAAGGGGATTTGTTGCTGGGTATTAGTTTCTTGTAGATAGCATATAGTTAGGTCACTTTTTTTTATTTTTTATTTTCTTTACTTTACAATATTGTATTGGTTTTGCCATACATCAACATGCATCCTCCACAGATGTACATGTGTTCCCCATCCTGAACCCCCCTCCCACCTCCCTCCCCATACCATCCCTCATGGTCATCCCAGTGCACCAGCCCCAAGCTTCCTGTATCCTACATCGAACCTGGACTGGTGATTCGTTTCTTATATGATATTATACATGTTTTAATGCCATTCTCCCAAATCATCCCCCCCTCCCTCTCCCACAGAGTCCCAAAGACTGTTCTATACGTCTGTGTCTCTTTTGCTGTCTCGCATACAGGGTTGTCATTACTATCTTTCTAAATTCCATATATATGCGTTAGTATATTGTATTGGTGTTTTTCTTTCTGGCTTACTTCACTCTGTATAATAGGCTCCAGTTTCATCCACCTCATCAGAACTGATTCAAATGTATTCTTTCTAATGGCTGAGTAATACTCCATTGTGTATATGTACCACAGCTTTCTTACCCATTCATCTGCTGATGGACATCTAGGTTGCTTCCCTGTCCTGGCTATTATAAACAGTGCTGTGATGAACATTGGGGTACACGTGTCTCTTTCAATTCTGGTTTCCTCGGTGTGTATGCCCAGCAGTGGGATTGCTAAATTCATCTACCAATCTCTGTCTTTAATTGGTATATTTAGACCATTTGCAGTTCATTATTTGTATCTTAGGGCTTCAGTTTGCCATTTTGTTTTTTGGTTTCTGTTTGCTCTGTTTTCATTTTGTCTGTTTTTTCCTTCCTGCCTTCTTGGAGATTACTTGAACACTTTTTAGAATTCCTTTTAGGGTTATCTATAGTATCATTGTATCTTTTTGTGTACTTAAGTAACAGAAGTGTGACTTTGATGTGTCTTGGTGTGGATTTATGTATCTTTATTCTTCTTTGGGTTTCCCTGGCTTCTTAAATCTCTGTTTTTGTGTCTTTTGACAAACTTGGCAAATTTTCTTTTTTAAAAGAAATTTTAATTTATTTATTTTTGAATTGAAGGATAATTGCTTTACAGAATTGTGTTGGTTTCTGCCAAACATCAACATGAATCAGCTATAGGTATACATATGTCCCCTCCCCATCTCAACCCTCTTGGTTGTTGCAGAGCCTCAGGCAAACTTGGCAAATTTTCATTCATTATTCCTTGAAGTATTCCTGTCATTTTTATTCTCCTTTTAAGACTGCAGACACAAATGCTACATATTTTTTTTTTTTATAGTCCCAATGATCCCTGAGGTTCTGTTCATTTTTCTCAGTCTATTTTTTTCTCTTGTTTAGATTGGATAATTTCTATTTTCTGTCTTCCAGTTCACTGATTTCTCTGTTCACTTCATTCTGCTGTTGAACCAATCTAATGAGTTTTTTCCTTAGTCATTATATTTTTCAACTCTAAAATTTCAATTTGGTTCTCCTTTATGTTTTCTGTTTCTTTAATGTGTGTGTATGACTTTCTGTTTCTTTGCTTTTTACCACCCAGTGAAGATAAAAGTCCCAGCTCTCTACTCAGCTTCTTCTGAAAACCTTCCATGGGGGCCCTAGAGGTGCCTCATTGAATCTTGCCAAGGATGGAACTCTAGGTTCTCCACTTCACCTTTTTTTCCTATGGTATTTGTCTAAATTAGAATGGTTATTCTTTTAAAAGTTTTCTGTCTTGACAGACTGTTCCTTCCTGTTCTTTTAGACAGCAGGCTTTTTTCTATACCTGTTGGCATTTCCAGGTTTCTGGTTTGTTCAGCTCCAAATCTAGGATGTATGAGGCAAAAGGTAATCCAGGAAACTTAGCACCATGTCATTCCTAGTAAGTTTTTCTTCTCTTTTCTACCTTACAGTGTCTTTTGGTTGATTTATATATAACGTGCAGAGTTTTTAGTGTACTTATTTAGCTGGAATAACAGTGAAATGTACACCTACTCTATTTTCCTAGAAGCCAGGACCTGGATTTTAATAGACTTCTGTCATATATTTTCTAATACTATGTTGTGTGTGAGTAAAATTTTGGAGAATGTATTTAGTTTTCTGCTACAACAGAATGAAATTTGTTAGTGATTTCCTCATAACATCTATACTTGAATAATTAATTGATACATTTTTTGTCAGACTTCACCATTACAACTCTAAATTTGTTCCCATTTTCCATTTCTTATTTTTATAAGGCACCCCCTGTTTATTTATACCTGTGCTAACATATAAAAACAAAATTGAATACATTTTTATAGGAAAAAAGAAAGCTTTAAACATTTAATGCTGAGTAATATGAGTTCATTACTATCTGAATTTTGATCATCATTCTTTTGTTAATAAATACCAAGATTGGGTTTGCTTTTTGTGACCTTTCTTTTTCTGGGATATGCCACTTGTTTTTAGTTTGACATCTTCCTTTTTATACTAGATGCTTAGAGGAATGTCAATTAACAAATTCTTTTACATCCAAGAATAGTTCCATGTTATATAAAGCCTATATAATTTGAGGAGACCTTCTTTAAGATAAATTGCAAGGCTTTGAAAGAGGTGGTGTAAATAAAAAGAGCCCATGAAGCTTAAGCTTCACTAGCTTCATGGTATATAAAGCTTTCACTTGTAAAATGGAAAGATGAGAAAGAACTAATTGTATATTGTATATTCATATATATATGAAGAATCAGTGAAGGGCAAAGGCCCCCCTATTCTCTACACACTGTTGCTCAGGGCAGTTTGCTTTTCTCAATCCAGTTTTTTTAAATTAATTAATTTATTTTAATTGGAGGCTAATTGCTTTACAATATTGTGTTGGTTTTTGCCATACATTGACATGAATCAGCCATGGGTGTACAGTTTTTAAGGAGCATTATCTCTTCCATTCTGCTCTTTTCCAATTCTGTCCTGTTCTTTGCAGAATTGTTAGCAGTGATTTGTCTCATCTTTGTGACTGTGATCAGATCAGTAGAAAAGGCAGAAAAAAGAAAAGCGACCAACTTCTCTATTTTAAGATATGGTGGTTGGAGAATTTAAGAAACATTATCCAAATGGTCGCTAATCTAGTTAATTTTTTTCCCTGTCATTAGACAAAAACTAAATTGAGGAAATTTATTTAAATTTAATAAATACAGGAATATAATTCTTTTTGTGTATCATTGCCTAATGTATCATTGCAAAATTTTTAGAACTCAGTGGCAGTTATCACTTGTTTCCCCTTCTGTTTTGTTCTTATCACACCCAGTCCCAAAATCTTGCCTTCAATATTATCAGCCAAACCAAACCAGTAATGCTTACTAATCTTTATCAATATTATTTAAATTATGGTACATGTAATACATATTGAATATTAACTGTAGGCATATGAAACAAACCATACTAATTAACTCTAAATTGATTTTATTCATTTCAAATGAGAGATAAGTCTGTGGCAATTTTTAAACTTTCAGGTCACTTTTGTATCGCAGTCTATTTTTTGCTGATGAGTTATTTCAAGGCTGTTTGCTTTATATAAAGGGACTTTGTGAAGATGCAGTTAGTCTCAAAAAAGGTGATGAAGATAATTCAAATGCCATATGCCTTGTAAAGGTAGGTAGAAGTATCTTACCATTAGATAATGTTGGTGTATAGAAAGTAGGAAAAACAAATATAATTTTAAATGGAAGAAATTCAAACTTCTCAATCCATAGTAAACCAGCCCTATGCATGACTAATGTTCTAAAATACCTACAAAGAACATTATTCCACTCAATTTTAACAGTTAACAATAATCTTTAAATTAATAATTAAGGGAAAAAATTTCTTCCTTACAAAAAACCTAAGCCTGTTATGAGGCCCTTTCTTATAACAAAAACTCTAACATGTAATATGTTTATAAATAATCAATTATCTGTAATACATAATTGATAGTTATCAGCTGTTCTCTTATTATAGCTTGTCAAGACATTGTAATAAGTTGCTACTTACAGTGTTTGGTTAAATTTATGTGTTCTCTTGTTACACAGTTCTGTAAAGGGTGACTTCTTAATGAATGATTTGATTTATATAGTAGAGTTCTTTCAAAGAAATTAAGTACACAGACCTGTAAATTTTACATATTTAACTGAGCAGGATTCCAGCATCTTTTACTTCACTTACCCACTGTGTAAGGGAGAAGAGTAAAATAGTCATCTAGTCTTAGAGAAATAGTTGAAAGGGCTTGAACAAGTTATAAACTTGACAGTCAGTGCAAAAATTGTGTGAACTATACACATGTAATAAGATTAACACTTGCAAATGAACAGCTTATTTTTAGAATCTATTATGTATAGTGACTGACACATAGTAGGTGCTCAATGAATAGTCCCTGAGTGAGTAAATAAATCAAAGAATTAGTCAAGAAATGTTACCAAACTCAGATCCAGTTGCTTGGCCCTTGAAAGTCAATAACCAAGAGAGAGGCAGGTGTTGGTGGAAAGCAAGGTTGATTTTGATCAGAATGTCAGCAATCTGGGGAAATGGTGGACTTAATGTCCCTAGAAACCTTCTCTGAAGATCCTGCTTGGACATGAATGTTTTCAAAGGGAAAAGGGGAGGTAATCTCAGTTAATCACTGAGATGGGAGTTGGAGTTTCGCCACCACCCCTTGTTGTACAAACTTGTTTTATTTCTTGTGATCTTTTCTTAGATGCTATCTTGTTTATACAGTTTGTTCACACAGTTTGTTCTTGAGATTACTGAAGGAGAAGCTAGGGAATTAATTAGTTGGCCAGATCTCTTCTGGTCATATGTTAGTTAATCCTTCTTCATTTCTACTTATGTGGTCTATAGAAAGAACAAATAGGTTAGGTCAGATATTGAAAAGTATATTTGAGCTGGAGATGAGCAGAGCACAGGGGTGCCTGATTTAAGGTTAGTTACAGTATAGCTTTGATAAAGTGATGAGACAGAAGGGATTTCCTGATGAGAGTGGTTTCCTGCAAGGAGATGCTTACAGAAATATTAGTTAATTACTACAGATGAAATATCATTTGTATAGTTATAGTAATAATACTATTGTTTCAAAAGGATTAAATTCAAGTTAAATATTTCACAGAGGAGTATTTTTAATATGGTTTTAATGCAAGAGGAAACAGTTGGACAGCTATAATATTACATTGTTTTATGAATAAATGAGTGACAGAATTTATCAGTTAACTTATTGATGGGTGGTAAGGCAAAGGAGATGTTAGAATATCTCTGATATCTATGACTAAAGTGCTAATAGATGGTAATGCTAACAGAGTGACCCAGAGAGGTTATTAGAGATCTTAAGTCATGTTAGCTTCCCCCTGGAACATGAAGCAGAAGGGAACAAACCTTTCCAGACAATATATAATATGTGTTAGTTATCTATTATATGCAAAATGCAAAGGAGATGGATACAGAGTAAAAGACAAAGCATTGCTTTGTTTAATCTGCTTATAGTTTATTGTGCTCAGTTGCTCAGTCTTGTCAGACTCTCTGCCACCCCCTGAACTGTAGCCAGCCAGGCTCTTCTATCTGTGGAATTATCCTGACAAGAAGCCTGGAGTGGGTTGTCATTTCCTGCTCCAGGGGAATCTTCCCAACATAGGGACTGAACCTGTGTCTCCTGCGGCTCCTGCATTGGCAGGCAGATTCTTTACCACTGAGCCACCTGGGAAGCCCTATAGTTTATTAAAAGAGATAATTCTTTACATATAAAAATGATAACTAATTCTAATCATTCTAGCTAATCAGTTAGCAAAATATAAGACAAGGAATTTTGGTTGCAAATAATATTTGTAAAATAGTCATACCACAGAAATTCAGAGGAAGTAGATATTAACCATTTTTAGAGATAAGGTTGAGGCATGCTTTGTGAAGGAAAGATATTATAACTAGGCTATGCTGGACTTGAATAACCAGAGAGGAAGGGAATAGGGCAGTTAAGTAAGGGATATGAATCTGTGTAAAATATTCAGTGCATGTTTGATTTGAAAGTTACATTGAGTCTTAAACATCAGATCAAGAACAGCAGCATAAGGGAAAAGTAGGAACTGAACCTGCCTTTAAGGCAGGGATGCTTCTAGTGGGGATTGTGAGGACATTTTGCAAGAATGGGAATTTCTAAGACTGGAGAAGCCAGGATCAGATGGAAGAAGAACAGAGATTCATAGACTGAGAACTGAGCCTGGCTCAGGAATTCGAAGATGGCCAGTTGTGCACTAGGTCTAAGGGACTACACAAAGCTGCGGATGCAGATTGCAACGAGGATTGACAATGAGGAGGGAAGGAGAATAAAGCGAGGTTAAGAATGCATATGATGGGATTGTTTAGAAGTTAATGCCATGAATGGAGTTTACAAGTGTGCCAGAATACACTGCTGGAATGCAAGCATATCTTTGTTGACTGAAAAAAACTGTATAGCCTAAAAGTTGAGACTGTTTTATTTGGCAAACTTTTTGAGAAATTAAGCAGAGGAGGCAGTCTGTCAGGTATATCTGAGGGACTGCTTTGAAGGGGTAAGGGAGGAGCCAGAGTATATAGGGGATCTTGCAATGAGAACCAGGTAGTTGGAAACACAAAAGATTATTATTATCTAAATACATCTCAGGTTAATGAATTTAGTGCTTCTCTGTGTATGGGAAGATGCAAGAGTCTGGGCCCATTGAAATCATTCCTTTGATATGCACCTTAACAATCTAGGGCTAGTATCCTGCTTATCTCCATCCTGAATCCCCTCAGGGTGCACAGTTGAGGGTGGCTGGATGGAGGAGCCTGGTGGGCTGCAGTCCATGGGGTCACTAAGAGTCAGATACGACTGAGCGACTTTACTTTCACTTTTCACTTTCATGCATTGGAGAAGAAAATGGCAACCCACTCCAGTGTTCTTGCCTGGAGAATCCCAGGGACGGGGGAGCCTGGTGGGCTGCCATCTGTGGGGTTGCACAGAGTTGGACACGACTGAAGTGACTTAGCAGCAGCAGCAGCAGCAGCTACTGACTTGATGGCCGCAATATCCTGTTTCATAATATGGCAGATGACATTCCGTTCACACCTTTAAAGGGACTGAAATGTTTACAAGTAGAAGGAAAACATGGAGAAGGAAATGGCAACCCACTCCAGTGTTTTTGCCTGGAGAATCCCAGGGACGGGGGAGCCTGGTGGGCTGCCATCTATGGGTTGCACAAAGTCGGACACAACTGAAGCGACTTAGCAGCAGCAGCAGAAGGGAAAGAACACACATGAATCATTTTATCTAAAACTTCA
This sequence comes from Bos taurus, assembly GCF_002263795.3. Lineage (NCBI taxonomy): Eukaryota > Metazoa > Chordata > Mammalia > Artiodactyla > Bovidae > Bos > Bos taurus. Next base: position 28,132,319 of record NC_037343.1, read on the forward strand.
CTTTCAAATGACAAACTAAATCCTAGATTGTGACATGTGCAAGACCACAGAACCAGCTGAAGAGTGTTGGGATTTTTTATTATGTTTTCTGTATAAGAACGATTGTGCTTTATTGGACACTGTTTTGAGTGCTTAATAAAATTGTAAAATTTTGTGACTCATCCCTTTTTGGGGAGGGTGAAGTGAGTGGCGCTAGTAATTTACATTTTTAACAAGCCAGGTGATTTCTGTGCAGAGTAAACTTTTAGAACTATTCATAAATAAAAACTTGAAAGTTTCTGAAATTAATGTGATAGTGATTTACAAGTGATTTACAAGTAATTTACAAGATTTACAAGAATAATTGAAACCAAGGAGATGTAGAATTATAAAGATCAGTTACTGTAGTACGGGAATAATGCAGGCGAAGTAATAAGGACTTCAGTAGGCAGTGAGGTCAGAAAGGAAGGAAGATTTTTGAGACATTATACTGGAAACTTGGGCAAACTCTGAGACAGGGTGAGGGACAGAGAGGCCTGGCCTTCTGTAGTCCATGGGGTTACAAAGAGTGGGACACAACTTGGTGACTAAACAACAACAACGAAACTGGAAAAATCAAGACCTGGTAACCATATGTGAGACCAGGAGAGGAAGAGCACAAAGAATTAATACAAAATTTGAATGCCAGAGCATTCCATTTTTTGTTTTTGGAAGCATATATTTATAAGGTATTACACTGGAGTGGGTTGCCATTTCCTTCTCCAATGCATGAAAGTGAAAAGTGAAAGGGAAGTCGCTCAGTCATGTCTGACTCTTAGCGACCCCATAGACTGCAGCCTACAAGGCTCCTCTGCCCATGGGATTTTCCAGGCAAGAGTACTGGAGTGGGGTGCCATTGCCTTCTCCGATAACTAGGGATAAAGATGTCCATATATTTGTTGATGAAAATGTATTTTGGAAAGAGAATTAACATAATGTGGGAAAAATAAAATACTGAAAAGAGGAAGAACGATGGAATATACACAAATAGGTGAAAATTATATGTATGTATTACTAGAGGAGTTCAGCAGCACAGTTGATGGAAATTTCTCCATGCAGGATTCTGAATAAATTCAGAATGTAATTTACTTTATTTAAATTATTTAATTTTAGTCTCTCTATCCTACATCTAGTGTTCATATTTTTAAGTTTTACAGATAATGGGAGCTCCAAAGATAAAAGCAATTCCTAAGATTGTCAATTGCCCTGAATTCATAGATATTTCATAAACATATCAACTTCTGAATTTTTCTGCTTTAGTTTAAAAGTTAACTAAAGCTAACTAGAATTTAACAATTAAAATGATGCGTTTTTCTGTCTTCTTTAAAGGTTTGCTTAGATTGAGTAATAGTGTTTAAATTTGAATAATATATAAGGCATATATGATATATATAAAACAGTATAAAATATGCTATTCTTTATGATATGAAGCAATGACCAAGATATTTTATTTTCTTTTTTTTTAAATGAATTTTGACTTTCAACACTGAACATTTACTATCATTTAATTAGCTGGATAAGTTTCGAACATATTCTCTACATGAATTTTGTGAAGAACAGTTACATCAGGCTACTCAGGCATTGAAACAACTTGAAGATGTCAGGGATAAAGCAATTTCAGAAATAAAACTTACAATTTTAAAGGTAATTCTTTGATTATATCCTCTCTGTTTATCAGTTTTATGTATCAACTAAAACTATTGCTCCAAATTGCATTCCTGGAAAAAGTGTTAGAAATGGACAGAGGGACAAACGTAGTTAATTAGCCAACCAACTAGTACTGTGAATTTACTATATGTAAGATTTTTCAAGGTGCTGTGTAGAATGCAAACACACACACACAAATGTATGTATATGTATTTTGTATTTATATACCTTCAATATGCTTACACTCTAATTTAAGCTGATATATAAAAGGAAACATTCTTTGTTACAAAGTTCACAGTGGGTACAAGATAAAACCTCATATTCAAGAGAAATAAAGCTAGGTAAAACAAAACTTCCCCAAGGATTTAATAAAGAGGATTTGATAATATAATAACAGTGTCCTCAAAGCATTCTTACCCAGTGTGTTGTGACTCATTTCATAGGATTATTTTATGTAGCTTCCCTGTATAGTTAATGACAGTGCATGAAATCATAATTCACAAAGTGCAATTCAGTAAGGAACTGATGCGATATCATCTAGTTATAGAACTTACTACCTCTGCTGCTTTGGCTGAATTTGAGGCTCTGGAGGAATTGGTGAACTAGGTCTCTCTCAAAAATTTTTAAATATTATTTTTCTGAATTGAACTTTTGATAGATATGGGGCAGCAGTAACTTAAAGGCTTTATGTATTGACAGGAAGATGAAGTGGACCTATTTTCTGTCAGTGAACAAAAGCTTCTTATTCCTTATCTTATTCCTCATAGTCCCCCTAACCTCCCCAAGCCCAGTCATATGAAGACAGATGGGAACAATTTGGCCAAGGGTAGCATAAATCAAAAAGGGATTAATAAAAATATTACTGAGATGTGACTGAGATGCTCGTAAAATATTGTTCTTGTTCAGTTGCACAGTCACGTCTGACTCTTTGTGACCCAATGGACTACAGCACGCCAGGTTTCCCTGTCCTTCACCATCTCCTGGAGATTGCTCAAACTCAAGTCCATTGAGTCAGTAATGGCATCCAACCATCTCATCCTCTGTCATTCCCTTCTCTTGCCTTCAGTCTTTCTCAGCATCAGGGTCTTTTCTAATGAGTCAGCTTTTCGCATCAGGTGGCCAAAATATTGGAGCTTCAGGTTCAGCATCAGTCCTTCCAGTGAATAATCAGATTTGATTTCTTTTAGGATTGACTGGTTGGATCTCCTTGCAGTCCAAGGGACTCTCAAGAGTCTTCTCCAACACTGCAGTTCAAAAGCATCAATTCTTCGGTGCTCAGCTTTCTTTATGATCCACCTCTCATTTCCATAACATGACTCTTGGAAAAAGCATAGCTTTGACTAAACAGACCTTTGTCAGTAAAGTAACATCTCTGCTTTTTAATATGCTATCTAGATTGGTCATAGCCTTTCTTCCAAGGAACAAGCTGGTCTCTCACTGGTTCCATTGTTTCCCCATGTATTTGCCGTGAAGTGATGGGACCGGATGCCATGATCTTCATTTTTGAATGTTGAGTTTCAAGCCAGCTTTTTCACTCTCCTCTTTCACTTGCATCAAGAGGCTCTTTAGTTCCTCTTTGCTTCTGCCTTAAGGGTGGTGGTATATGCATATCTAAGGTTACTGACATTTCTTCCAGCAGTCTTGATTCCAGCTTGTGCTTCATCCAGCCTGGCATTTTGCATGATGTAGTCTGCATATAAATTAAGTAAGCAGGGTGACAATATACAGCCTTGATGTACTCCTTTCCCTATTTGGAACCAGTCCATTGTTCTACGTCCAGTTCTAACTGTTGTTTCTTAACCTGAGTACAGGTTTCTCAGGAGGCAGATAAGGTAGTCTGGTATTCCCATCTCTTTAAGAATAGTCCAGTTAGTTGTGATCCATGCAGTCAAAGGCTTTAGTGTAGTCAATGAAGCAGAAGTAGAATTTTTCTAGAATTCTCTTGCTTGTTCTATGATCCAGAGGATGTTGGCAATTTGATCTGGTTCCTCTGCCTTTTCTAAATCCAGCTTGAATATCTGGAGTTCTTGGTTCATATACTGTTGAAGCCTGGCTTGGAGAATTTTGAGCATTACTTTGCTAGTGTGTGAAATGAGTGAAATTGTGTGGTAGTTTGAAGATGGGAAGGAAAACTTTTCCAGTCCTGTGGCCCCTGCTGAGTTTTCCAAATTTGCTGGCATATTGAATGCAGCACTTTCACAGCATCATCTTTAAGGATTTGAAGTAGCTCAGCTGGAATTCCATCACCTCCACTAGCTTTGTTCGTAGTAGTGCTTCCTCAGACCCACTTGACTTCACGCTCCAGGATGTCTGGCTCTAGGTGAGTGATCCTACCATCGTGGTTATCTGAAATATTACTCATATTGTGTCTCCTTTTCTCTCATTCAGCATCACTTGGATTTGGCCATAAATATTGGTTAAGATATTTTCACTTAAATCAATTTCAGATAAGAACCTACTAGACTTACTGCTAGCTCTGTTTTAGAAATTCACCAAACTTATTTACTCCATGGAAGTATGTAGACTTAATAAAGATGAGAACATCATAAAACTGAGAATGTGTCCAAATAAAAAAATTGTGAACTAACATTGGAAACGAAAGTATCAATAAAGCATATTTTTTCTTTTTTTCCATTAGATATTATTTCTCAGAGGCTTAAGCCCTACTTTGACACAGCTCTTTAATCTGGGTAATAGACCACTGAGTTACTGGGTTCCTTGTGGCTACATCAGTCAGAGAATTTTCCCTATTTCCCAATTTCCAGAATGAATGTCAGTTGTCAGTTCCTGGGAGTACTATAAAAGCTTCTCAAGTGAATCTAAAGTAGAGCTAGATTGAGAAACATTCTTCTGGTCAATGTTTGGGACAGCCTAGCTCTGGGAAAATATAGCACAGGTATCAGTTCAGTTCAGTTCAGTTCAGTTCAGTCGCTCAGTCGTTTCCGACTCTTTGCAACCCCGTGAATCGCAGCACGCCAGGCCTCCCTGTCCATCACCAACTACCGGAGTTCACTCAGACTCACGTCCATCGAGTCAGTGATGCCATCCAGCCATCTCATCCTCTGTCGTCCCCTTCTCTTCCTGCCCCCAATCCCTCCCAGCATCAGAGTCTTTTCCAATGAGTCAACCCTTCGCATGAGGTGGCCAAAATACTGGAGTTTCAGCTTTAGCATCATTCCTTCCAAAGAAATCCCAGGGCTGATATCCTTTAGCATGGACTGGTTGGATCTCCTTGCAGTCCAAGGGACTCTCAAGAGTCTTCTTCAACACCACAGTTCAAAAGCATCAATTCTTTGGCGCTCAGCCTTCTTCACAATCCAACTCTCACATCCATACATGACCACAGGAAAAACCATAGCCTTGACTAGATGAACCTTTGTTGGCAAAGTAATATCTCTGCTTTTGAATATGCTATCTAGGTTGGTCATAACTTTCCTTCCAAGGAGGAAGCATCTTTTAATTTCATGGCTGCGGTCACCATCTGCAGTGACTTTGGAGCCCACAAAAATAAAGTCTGACACTGTTTCCACTGTTTCCCCATCTAATTCCCATGAAGTGATGGGACCAGATGCCATGATCTTCGTTTTCTGAATGTTGAGCTTTAAGCCAACTTTTTCACTCTCCTCTTTCACTTTCATCAAGAGGCTTTTAGGTCCTCTTCACTTTCTGCCATAAGGGTGGTGTCATCTGCATATCTGAGGTTGTTGATATTTCCCCTGGCAATCTTGATTCCAGCTTGTGCTTCTTCCAGTCCAGCATTTCTCATGATGTACTCTGCATATAAGTTAAATAAGCAGGGTGACAATATACAGCCTTGACATACCCCTTTTCCTATTTGGAACCAGTCTGTTGTTCCACGTCCAGTTCTAACTGTTGCTTCCTGACCTGCATACAGATTTCTCAAGAGGCAGTTCATGTGGTCTGGTATTCCCATCTCTTTCAGAATTTTCCACAGTTTATTGTGATCCACACAGTCAAAGGCTTTGGCCTAGTCAATAAAGCAGAAATATATGTTTTTCTGGAACTCTCTTTCTTTTTCCATGATCCAGTGGATGTTGGTAATTTGATCTCTGGTTCCTCTGCCTTTTTTAAAACCAGCTTGACACAAGTATAGAACTAATGAAATGGAAATGGATAGTCACTATCAGTGATGTAAATAACCTAGAGCCAATATTGAGATATGTCTAACTTAAAGTATACCTTGAGATGATAGGGAATAGGTTAACCCCTCAGAGGCCAGCATTTCCATTAGCCTCACCAATACTCAATAAAAGACCAGCATTACTAGGCCTATCACAGTTTACTTTTGTACTGATATAGTTATTAAACCATTTAAAGCTAATTTGATATCAATACTAAAAATCTTTGTTTTGAATCGTTAATATACTCAGTTTCACTGTTTTACCAATAAAAAATTCAGGCATTATGCACACTAAGTTTTCAAAGCATTGAAAAGATAAACTTTGTAATAAAAACATAATCTATTAGTAAAGTTAGTATTCCATTTGTCAGATCCAGTGTGGCTGTGCCTGTAATTGGTGTAGAAATTACCCTATTTTTTTGTCCAGTTTCTTCAAGCAGCTGTTGCAACCATTGTGTCAATAAAGAACTCATTTTTATGGCTGGCTTTGCCCAGTACCAAGAGGGAACTGCTTAGGTTAGAAGAGCTTCTCTGGCCAGGATAGGAATGTAGTGAGCAGCCAGCTCCCCAGACTTTTGGGTCACCCCACAAAGAAAAGCTATGACCAACATACACAGCATATTAAAAAGCAGAGACATTACTTTGCCAACAAAGGTGCATGTAATCAAAGCTGTGGTTTTACCAGTAGTCATGTATGGATGTGAGAGTTGGACTATAAAGAAAGCTGAGTGCCAAAGAATTGATGCTTTTGAACTGTGGTGATGGAGAAGACTCTTGAGAGCCCCTTGGACAGCAAGGAGATCAAACTAGTCCATCCTAAAGGAAATCAGTCCTGAATATTCATTGGAAGGACTGATGCTGAAGCTGAAGCTCCAATACTTTGGCCACCTGATGTGAAGAACTGGCTCATTTGAAAAGACCCTGATGCTGGGAAAGATTGAAGGTGGAAGGAGAATGGGATGACAGAGGATGAGATGGTTAGATGGCATCACCGACTCAATGGGCATGAGTTTGAGTAGACTGTGGGAGTTGGTGATGGACAGGGAGGCCTGGCATACTGCAGTCCATAGGGTTGCAAAGAGTTGGATACGACTGAACGATTGAACTGACTGACATAAGTTCTCATTGTGACTTCACCCAACCAAACCAGCAAAGCTGAGAAGTACAGAGATTGCAAGAAGAAGGTTATTGATGCTAAGAAGCACTATTTTGGAGTCCCCACTCCAGCCTCTTAGCACCAAGGGAGTATTTGCCCATCAGTAGGCCAACACCAGATGAGACCACCTGCACCTAGATCTGACCCAGCTGGTACTCACCAATGGTATCAAAGCAGGGCCTAGCAGCCAAGAGGGTTGGGGTCAGCACCACCTACTAACGCACCCATGTAGTCAGCCCCAGCACAGCAGAAGGGCCCATGCAGCCCACATTGGGGCACATCTAAAGCATATAGCTTTGGTGACCACAGGGGAGTGTGCTGCTACACCCAACAGAATATTTCCTATGTACGCATACTTCTCCAAGATTGGGAAATGTAACCCATCTACCTAGTACACAGAAGAAAACATATAGAATCAGGCAAACTGAGGAAACAGAGGAATATAGTCCAGACAAAAGAACAAGACAAACCCTAGAAGAACTAAGTGAAGTGGAGATAAGCAGTGTACCTGATAAAGAGTTCACAGTAATGATCAAAAAGATACTCAAAGAATTCATGATAAGGATGGATGAACATACTGAGACATTTAACAAAGACTCAGAAAATATAAAGAAGTGCCAAACAGAGCTGAAGAATAACATAGCTGAAATAAAAAAAATATACTCAATCAACAGTACAGTAAATGATACAGATAAATGGATCAGCACCTGGAAGAAAAGAGTAGTGGTAGTCACCCAAACAAAACAGAAAAAAGAATTTCACACAATGAGGATCATTTGAGAGACCTCTGGTCAAAATCAGCCAATATTAACATTCCCATTTTTGGGGTCCCAGAAAGAGAGAGAGAGAAGCAAGACGAGAGAAGGGGCAGAAAGCTTATTTAAAAGAAATGCCAATAACATCCCCAGTCTGCAGAGGTTTTTGCATATCCAAGTTCATGAAACTCATAGGTTATCAAACAAAATCAACCTAGATTATTTCCAGGATTCATAATAAAGCTATCCAAATTCAAAGAATATTAGCATCAAGAAAAAAACATAGCGTGTAACTTACAAGGGAACTACCACATAAGGCTAGTAGCAGATTTCTAAGCAGGAACTTTATAGGTCTGGTGAGTCGGAGGACATAGTCAAAATGCTCTGTCTAGTGCTTCTTTATATTTTCTGATTCTTTGTTAAATGTCAAGAACTTCATCAATTGATAATCCATTCCTTCAGAGAGTCAACCAGTACTCAAAACAGTTTCCAAATTGGTAAATAGCTCACCACAAACAGTGATAGTGCAAAGAAATAGAGGAAAGCAGTAGAATGGGAAAGGCTAGAGATCTCTTCAAGAAAATTACAGATACCAGGGGAACATTTCGTGCAAAGATGGGCTCAATAAAAGACAGAAATGGTATGGACCTAACAGAAGCAGAAGATATTAAGAAGAGGTGGCAAGAATACACAGAAGAACTGTACAAAAAAGATCTTCATGACCCAGATAATCACGATGGTGTGATCACTCAGCTAGAGCCAGACATCCTGGAATGTGAAGTCAAGTGGACCTTAGGAAGCATCACTATGAACAAAGCTAGTGGAGGTGATGGAATTCTGGTTGAGGTATTTCAAATCCTGACAGATGATGCTGTGAAAGTGCTGTACTCAATATGCCAGCAAATTTGGAAAACTCAGCAATGGCCACAAGACTGGAAAAGGTTAGTTTCATTCAAATTCCAAAGAAAGGCAATGCCAAAGAATGCTCAAACTACAACACGGTTGCACTCATCTCACACTCTAGTAAAGTAATGCTCAAAATTCTCCAAGCCAGGCTTCAACAGTACATGAACTGTGAAATTCCAGATGTTCAAGCTGGATTTAAAAAAGGCAAAGGAACCAGAGATCAAATTGCCAACATGCATTGGATCATCGAAAAAGCAAGATAGTTCCAGAAAACATCTGCTTTATTGACTATGCCAAAGCCTTTGACTGTGTGGATCACAGCAAACTGTGGAAAATTCTGAAAGAGATAGGAATACAAGAGCACCTGACCTGCCTCTTGAGAAATCTGTATGCAGGTCAGAAAGCAACAGAACAGGACATGGAACAACAGACTGGTTCAAATAGGAAAAGGAGTACATCAAGGCTGTATATTGTCACCCTGCTTATTTAACTTATATGCAGAGTACATCATGAGAAATGCTGGGCTGGAAGAAGCACAAGCTGGAATCAAGATTGCTGGGAGAAATAGCAATAACCTCAGATATGCAGATGACACCACCCTTATGGCAGAAAGCAAAGAAGAACTAAAGAGCCTCTTGATGAAAATGAAAGAGGAGAGTGAAAAAGTTGGCTTAAAGTTCAGCATTTAAAAACAAAGATCATGGCATCTGGTCCCATCACTTCATGGCAAATAGATGGGGAAATAGTGGAAACAGTCAGAGACTTTAGTTTTTTGGGCTCCAGAATCACTGCAGAAGGTGACAGCAGCCATGAAATTAAAAGACACCTGCTCCTTGGAAGAAAAGCTATGACCAACCTAAACAGCATATTCAAAAGCAGAGACATTATTTTGCCAACAAAGGTCTGTCTAGTCAAGGCTATGGTTTTTCCAGTAGTCATGTATGGATGTGAGAGATGGACTATTAAGAATGCGGAGTGCAGAACAATTGATGCTTTTAAACTGTGGTGTTGAAGAAGACTCTTGAGAGTCTTGGACTGCAAGGAGATCCAGCCAGTCCATCCTAAAGGAAATCAGTCCTGAATATTCATTGCAAGGACTGTTGTTGAAGCTGAAACTCCAATACTTTGGCCACCTGATTGGAAGAACTGACTCACTGGAAAAGATTCTGATGCTGGGAAAGATTGAAGGCAGGAGGAGAAGGGGATGGCAGAGGATGAGATGGTTAGATGGCATCACCGACTCAATGGCATGAGTTTGAGTAGACTGCGGGAGTTGGTAATGGGCAGGGAGGCCTGGTGTGCTGCAATCCATGGGGTCGCACACAACTGGACATGACTGAGTGACTAAACTTAACTGAATTAATTTTTTAAAAGAAAAAAATACTAAAGTGGAACATAAAGAGAGGCAATATAAAAAGCTAATGCAATTATGGTTTTAAAAATTAGGGTACAAGTTGAAAACTTACCAAGAAGTTAAATACCAGTCTAGCAAAAATATAGAAAGCATGAATGACCAATAAAAGCACAAAAATTTCAAGTATTTTTAGAATTTTAAAGGTTCATCAGTCATAAAAAGAAATCTGTCTAAAAGGAACCATTTGGAATAACTTTAGAATTATTTTTAGTAGCGTAATTTAGAAATGTTTGGTGGTATTCGTAGTACTGATGCCACCCTGTATTTTTGATCAAACATGCCATTCTTTAATAAACTACTAAGTCAGTTGTCTTTAGATATAATTATCTGAATAAAACTCTAAGGTTAGATTTGATGAATTCAGAGTTTTTCTTAATTCTGTATTATTTATTAGCATGTATGTAATACGTAATTGCCTGTAGGCATTTTTTTAAGTCTTGTTGCTGTAGCCTAGCATAGGGGCGGCAGCGTTGGACTGGGTCTTAGGATGTCTTGTATTCAGATTTGACTGTCTTCTACTGGTAGCTCAGCGTATTTGAGGAGGGCCCCTCTATCTAGGAACATGTTGATATTCATTTGTATATACTTCCTGTTTGAGTTCCATAGACATATCTGCTTATCAGTGAGACACCAAACTTCATGGATTTCATAACACATGAGATGTTTTCTTTTTCTCTGACATTTAAATGCAGTGTAAGCAGAAAGTGAAGTTTTAATGAAAGTTGTTGATAATATTTAGTTCAGTGTTATTCAGACTAATGAAAATACTGTAAGTTAGAAATCATGCATATTATTATAGGAAATCATCACTTGTCTCTCAATTGTTTGTTGAATTGTAGGTGGCAGAAAAGAAAGATATTAAAGAATATTTTGAATCAAACCTTTCTGAAGATACAACACATTTTAAGCTGCCTACCTATCGACGCTTATTAGAAGTAATTTTTAGATTCTTGATGCTGGTTGACTATATGTTTCAGGAACTCATCCGTCAACTAATGAACACTGCAGTCACACTACTTTTAGAATTATTTAATAATTCTGCTAGAATGCCAGCTTCAGTGGAAAAAAAGAATGAAAATCTCATCAAGTAAATCATACTTTTTTAATTATAAAAGGAATTTGTAATCATAGTGTTGTAATATGTTGCCACTTACAATAATGTCAGCTGGAATTTTAAAATTCTCTTGTAGAAAAATTGTTTGTGCTCAGTTTTTACAATTATCTGAACTTATTATCTCCCATTGTTTTATTTAACATTATTTATAAAAACATGAGAAAATTTCCCCAAGATTCTGCATAAGTCAAGTTGCCATGTAAGTTGTAGGATACTCAGTAAAATTTGAAATTCAGATAAACAGTAAGTGCTGGTCACTCAATCATATCTGACTCTTTGCGACCCCATGTACTGTAGCCTACCAGGCTCCTCTTTCCATGGAATTCTCCAGGTAAGAATACTGGAATGGGTTGCCATTTCCTTCTCCAGGGGATCTTCCCGACCCAGGGATTGAACATGGGTCTCCTGCATTGCAGGCAGATTCTTTACCATCTGAGCCACCAGGGAAGCCTACTATTAAAAGACATTTCTAAATATAAAGACAGATCAACTTAAAAAGTATCAGCAGATACATGCTTGATTTTTTCTTATAATCTATAGACAATATATTAGAATATGTAATGAATCCATACACTTTTTCTGAAGGAATACCTGATAGTAGAAAAGTTAACAAATAGAAGTAATAGTAGTAAAGTTACAAATGACAGTCATCAATCAGATGGAATAATTTAGATGAATTTTGTCTCTCTTGAAGAGATGGGGACTGAGCAAAGTGGCCAGGAAGGAAATACAATGTACTTTTAACTTTGTATGAAAAATAATGTTCAGTTCCGTGTTGCTGAACATAGTTCTGTTTTTGCTACATAAATCTTCTACAGATTACTGTCTTGAGTATAATTTTTAATAAAAGCGTGTCCCAATTATTATCTATACTACCAATTATTGTTTATCTGAAATTAAAATTTTAACCAGTGTCCTGTATTTTTATTTGTGAAATCTGTTAATTCTATGCCTAGTACACTGTATTTTCAAAGTTCAGAGCCAGCTCTTTTTTTTTTATTAATTAATTTATTTATTTTCCTTTACAATATTGTATTGGTTTTGCCATACATTGACTTGAATCTGCCATGGGTGTACATGTGTTCCCCATAAAGATAATTGAGAATGATTCTGGAAGGAGCCTCAATGTTCAGTTGGAATTTGAGTCAATTTCAAGTAATTTCTATTGAATACAGAATATTTGCACCTTCTATTTGAATACTACTATTTAAAAAAAACATTTTTCTTATGTTTCACAACTAGATATATCTACTCTAATTTGTGAACATGGAATCTGAACTGAAATTTTGGAATACTTTATGTCCAAACTCTCTAATTTTAGCAACATCATTTTAGTCAAATAACATTACTTTGGCTATTCTGTGTCCCTTGAGTTTCCATAGTATTAAAGAATAAGTTTGCAAATTTCTGCAAAAAAAGAAAAGTCAGCTGGAATTTTGATAGGGATTGCATTTGATAGGTAGATAAATATGAGGAGCATTTTATCTTTAAAGTTTTCCAATCTATGTACATGAAATATCTTCCCACTTATGTGAAAGTCAGTTGTGTCTGACTCTTTACAACCCCATGGACTGTAGCCCGCCAGGCTCCTCTGTCCATGGGATTCTTGAGGCAAGAATAGTGGAGTGGGTTGCCATTCCCTTCTTCAGGGGATCTTCCCAACCCAAGGATTGAATCTGGGTCTCTTGCACTGCAGACAGATTCTTTACCATCTGAGCTAACAGGGAAGCCTTTCCACTTATATAGGTATCTTTTAATTTCTTTCAACAATATGAATTTGGCTTCCCTAGTGGCTCAGACAGTAAAGCGTCTGTCTGCAATGCAGGAGACCCGGGTTCAGTCCCTGGGTTGGGAAGATCCCCTGGAGAAGGAAATGGCAGCCCACTCCAGTATTCTTGCCTGAAAAATCCCATGGACCGCGGAGCCTGGTAGGCTACTGTCCATGGAGTCGCAAAGAGTCAGACACGACTGAGTGACTTCACTTTCACTTTCACTTTTAATTTCTTTCAACAATATGAATTTTATATTTTTTTTAAAAAAACATTGTTGAGGATTTTATCCTTTTGATGCTATTGTAAATGGAATTGTTTTTTAAATTTCATTTTTGGGTTGTTCAGGACCACAGTGAGATATCATTTCACACAAATTAGGGTGGGTATTATATTTAAAAAAAAGAAAAATAGTACCCATCCTAATTTATGTGAAGTGATATCTCACTATGGTCCTGATTTGTATTTTCCTGATAATTAGTGATGCTGAGCATCTCTTCACTGGCCATCTTATGTATCTTCTATGTGGGAATGTCTAGTTATTGATATAGTCTGCATATTAATGAGGTATAAGATTTTTTAAAGACTTTATTTTTCTTATCATTTCTTAACCTAGAATACATAAGGACATGTTTGCTTTCACTGGAAAGATGACAAGTGATTATGAAGAATTTGATAATTCAAACTTATATGCTTATTCTGTTCCAAAGTCAGAAGTAAAAACACAAGACAATGAGGTAAAATAGTCTTTGAAAAGTATAAGCATAGATATTAAATGTAAAATGAAAAATAACTTTTGGAATTAAAATTGTGATTTATGATTGAAACTGAAACACACAGTCACACACACACATCTGCTCACACTGTAGAAAGCTATAATGACATTTGTTTCATTTGTTCATGCATTACTGAGTACTTATAATATACCAGGCATTGAACTAGGCACTGAAAAATAGCAGTAAGAAGAAGAAATTCCCTGACCTTTTGAAACTTCTGTTCTACTGAAGGAAACAGATAATGAAGTGATGAGTACTGTGAAAAAAAAATAAAGGAAGATAAGGGAATGCAGAACAAATAACTATTTTATGTATGTATACTACTTTACACGAAAGTAGTTAGCGAAGGCCACCCTGTCTAAAGTAGCAGCTACCCTCTTCTTCTCCCATTACTGTATTCCTCTCGCTCTGCTTTTCTTCAGAGCACTTTTTTTGCTTGTGTTATTAACTTGAAAATGACATAAACAAAATATGAAATGTTTGACTGAGGAGGCGTTACAAATAGCTGAGAAAAGAAGAGACGCTAAAGGCAAAGGAGAAAACGAAAGATATACCCATTTGAATGCAGAGTTCCAAAGAACAGCAAGGAGAAATAAGAAAGCCTTCAACCATCAGTGCAAAGAAATAGAGGAAAACAATAGAATGGGAAAGACTAGAGATCTCTTCAAGAAAATTAGAGATACCAAGGGAACATTTCATGCAAAGATGGGCACAATAAATGACAGAAATGGTATGGACCTAACAGAAGTAGAAGATATTAAGAAGAGGTAGCAACAATACACAGAAGAACTATACAAAAAAAGATCTTCACGACCCAGATAATCACAATGGTGTGATCACTCAGCTAGAGCCAGACATCCTGGAATGTGAAGTAGCTAGTGGAGGTGATGGAATTCCAGTTGAGCTATTTCATATCCTAAAAGATGATGCTGTGAAAGTGTGGCACTCAATGTGCCAGCAAATTTGGAAAACTTGGCAGTGGCCACAGGACTGGAAAAGGTTAGTTTTCATTCCAATCCCAAAGAAAGGCAATGCCAAAGAATACTCAAACTATTGCACAATTCCAGTCATCTCACACACTAGTAAAGTAATGCTCAAAATTCTCCAAGCCAGACTTAAGCAGTATGTGAACTGTGAACTTACAGATGTTCAAGCTGGATTTACAAAAGGCAGAGGAACCAGAGATCAAATTGCCAACATGCATTGGATCATCAAAAAAGCAAGATGGTTCCAGAAAAACATCTACTTTTGTTTCATTGACTATGCCAAAACCATTTACTGTGTGGACCACAACAAACTGTGGAAAATTCTTAAAGAGATGGAAAGAAGAGACCACCTTACCTGCCCCCTGAGAAATCTGTATGCAGGTCAAGAAGCAATAGTTAGAACTGGACATGGAACAACAGACTGGTTCCAAATACGGAAAAGAGTACATCAAGGCTGTATATTGTCACCCTGCTTATTTAACTTATATGCAGAGTACATCATACAAAATGCCAGGCTGGATGAAACACAAGCTGGAATCAGGATTGCCGGGAGAAATATCAATAACCTCAGATACACAGATGATACCACCCTTATGCCTGAAAGTGAAGAGGAACTGAAGAGCCTCTTGATGAAAGTGAAAGAGGAGAGTGAAAAAGTTGGCTTAAAACTCAGCATTCAGAAAACTAAGATCATGCCATCTGGTCCCATAACTTTATGGCAAATAGATGAAGAAACAATGGAAACAGTGAGAGACTTTATTTTGGGGGGCTCCAAAATCACTGCAGATGGTGGCTGCAGCCATGAAATTAAAAGATGCTTGCTCCTTGGAAGAAAAGTTGTGACCAACCTAGACAGCATATTAAAAAGCAGAGACATTACTTTGCCAACAAAGGTCTGTCTAGTCAAAGCTGTGGTTTGTCCAGCAGTCATGTGTGGATTGAGAGTTTGACTATAAAGAAAGCTGAGTGCTGAAGAATTGATGCTTTTGAACTGTGGTGCTAGAGAAGACTCTTAAGAGTCCCTTGAACTGAAAGGAGATCCAGCCAGTCCATCCTGAAGGAAATCAGCCCTGCATATTCATTGGAAGGACTGATGTTGAAACTGAAACTCCAGTACTTTGGCTACCTGATGGAAAGAACTGATTCATTGGAAAAGATTCTGATGCTGGGAAAGATTGAAGGTCGGAGGAGAAGGGAATGGCAAAAGATGAGATGGATGGATGACATCATCGACTCAATGGCCATGAGTTTGAATAAGCTCTGGGAGTTGGTGAAGGACAGGAAAGCCTGGTGTGCTCTAGTCCTTGGGGTCGCAAAGAGTTGGGCACGACTGAGAGACTGAACTGAAGTGAACTATTTTACGTGAAAGTAATTAGGAAAGACCACCCTGTCTAAAGTAGCAACTACTTTCTTCTACTCCCATTACTATATTCCTCTCTCTTTGCTTTTTCTAGAGCACTTTTTTTGCTTGTGTTATTAACTTTAAAATAACACAGACCAAATATGAAAACATTGAAAGAATCCTAGAGACTTTAATTAAGAAATCTTTTCATGCCATGAATAATTATCACCCTTACCCACAGCATTATTTTCTTAGGATTAAATTTTACATGGTAAACACATACCCTATGTGGCAATAGTAGCCTTTTTTTATGAGCTAGCATGGTATAATATGTACTTTATATACTCTTTAAAAAGTATGTTAGGTAGATTTTGGGGCTTCCCTGGTGGCTCAGACAGTAAAGAATCTGCCTACAATGCAGGAGACCCAGTTTTGTTTCCTGGGTTGGAAAGATCCTCTGGAGAAGGGAATGACTACCCATTCCAGTATTATTGCCTGGAGAATTCCATGAACAGAGAGGATCCTGTCGGTTTACAGTCTACTGCGTTGCAACGAGTTGGACACAAATGAGTGACTAAGCACAGCACAGCATGCTTTGAAGTATAATTAAGTAAATACCCAGTGAAATGTCACCCAGACTTAAAAGGTCTTAAATATCTCCTGTATGTATATAATATATATATGTACATATATATATTCCTTCTTGATGAAGCATTAATAACACAGTCTACTTTTGATGGACATTTTGGCTGTTTTCAGTTTTTGTTTTATACATTCTTGTATATGTCCCTTCTACTTATTTATTACTAAGGAGTGAAATCTCTGAGTTCTTTATTTTCAACTGTACTGAATAACGTGTAATTGTTTTCCAAAGTGCTTATACCAGTTTAAACAGTCTTTAACAATTCCGTAATCTTTTATTGCTCCATAGCCTCACCAACTTTCACCAGCACTTAATGTCTTTGCCAACTGGATAGGTTTGAAATGGCATTTTACTGTGGTTTTAATTTTTATTTCCTTTTTAGTTGCTTGTGCATTTTTAAAAATTGGAGATTCATATTTAATCTTCCATGTCTTTTGCCTATTAACCTGTATATTGTTTTTTAGAAGTTACATATATATTCTATGTAATCTATGTTATATATGTGTGTGTGTGTATGTGTGTATGTATATATATATATATATGTAATCCTTCTACTGGAAAGCATGTTATTTTTATTCCTTGGATAATGTATATTGATTATCAGTAATTCATAATTTCAATATAATAGAATTTATCATTCCTTTCATTTATATTGGTGTGTGAAATTATCTACCATCCTGGAGTCATAAAGCTATCCTCCTATATTTTTTTATAAAACTTTTAATATTCTCTTAAAATTTATCTAGAAATATTTTTTGGTGTATGGTGCATGGTAGTGTTAGGTAGCTAGAATAGGAAAAAGGAGTCCAAAATGGCGGTGGCTAAAAGACAAAGAAGGGAAAAGCCGGCGGAAATAGAACAAAGGAAGGTCCGAAGACTGGAGTGAGAACCTCAGGTAAAACAAACAGCCCTCCTGGCTAGCCCAATTTAATGGGGCAGGCTCAAGGGGAGGAGAAAAAAAAACATAAAAAGAGGAGATAAAATTGAGTTGGGGGCTTCTCTTCAGTCTTTTGGGTTGGCCCGCCTTCACGCCTGGAGGATGTATTTTTCTTTGCTTGCCAATAAAACTGAGCTATAACGCTGGTCCGGCCAGCGCTTCAAATTTTTGTTGCGGCCAGACAGAACCAAGAAAATTACACACTCCCCTGACAGTAGGATCTATTTTTATTTATTTCTATACCAGTAACCATTGCCCAAACACTATTTATTTATATCCTTTTCCTGCTCATCTGAGGTGGCAGCTCTTTGTCATTTAATCATGTGTTTCAACATATGTCTTCTGTTTCCAGACTCTGTTCTATTGCCTATTGGCCTATTCCTGTGCCAGTCTCATACTGGAGGAGTCACTTCCTTTTCTAAGAGTGTCTTGCTTATTCTCAGGCACTTCCATTTCCATATACATTTTAGAATCAAATCCTACTTGGAGGTTGATTGAAATTGCCTAGATATATAGGTAGCTGGCAGGGAGGGGGACAGGGGAGTTAATATTTTATGATAATGAGTCTTGCTACCAACATTCTGCTATATAACTCTTCTTTAATGTCTTTTATATTTTTGTTTCCTTGAAAATCTTGTGCAAGTTTTTTTTTTTTTTTTTTTGGTTAGATTTAACCCAAGTGCTTTATATCCCTAACCTGTACTCTGTGGGAACTATTATTTTATTAATAGTTGCTTCTAGTAGTTGCTTTATACAAAGATTTAGGAATAGAAGTATTTCAAGATAAAAACATATGTACTGTTTTAATTTTTCCTTAGGAATAACATTAAATCAACACTATAGACTTTTTAAAGCTATTTATATGCATTGCAGAATTCTCTACAGACAAGGTTATACTAACTTCTGTTCTCTTAAAGATGGCCTTTTTAAGTGTGTCCTATTTTTTGCTAGTTATAGCCTATTGATAACTGAGACCTGGAATTAACTAGAGTTAATTTTATTTATGTTATTGATTATAATATTGAATATTTTTCTCATGCTTATTAGCCTTTTTATTTCTCAGTTTTGATCTTTTGATGTCCTATCTGCATTTTTCTGATGAAGTTTTCTTTTTTCCTATTGAATTACAAAAACCATTTAAAAATATAGACCTAATCATTTGCCATACATCAACAATACACATACTAATGTGTTGTTTGTTTTTTATTTTGTTAATAGTGATTTTAGTATGGAATTTTTTTTCTTTTGGTCAGGCGCCAATCATGGGTATAAAAAGTTCTAACGTAAGTAGAGAGCATTATAGGATTAAATACACATAGAGTGAAGAAAATTTCTAAAATTTAGAGGACAGAGATATCCGAATTGAAGTTGCCAGCTTTACATGCTTTTGTACTTGTCTTTTTATTTAGCCCTCTCAGTAGAACTACCAGGTCAACATTCTGAATAGGGGCATGGTGAGTATAGATCAGTGGAATAATTGCCAGGGAATATAAGTGTTATGTTAGAAATAATCTTTGGATCACCTGATCAAACGGACACTGACTCAAGAAATAGGAGCAGCATGAGTATAGAGGCAAGAATAAGAAAATATGAGCAGAAAGGGATAACATTAAGTCATGTGGAGCAGAGGATTCTTGGTGTGAATAGCACAATGTAGAGTTGAACAGATTATGAGGAGCTATAAATTCCAGACTAAATAGTTGGAATCCTAGTCTGATTCTCTGGGGCCATTGCCTTGGCCAAAATGAATATCTTGCAAAGAGGTGAACTTAACATTTTGGCATAATAGCAGTACATTGCTTTTTTTTGCCTTAGAGGTGGCCCAGCTGTGGATGGAGCCAAATCAAGGGACTTAACAACCTTAGAGTTTTATAGGCAGTGCCATCAGTAAGAGACAAAGCACCACAGATATTTGAAGGAAACAGATTAAACATGCCTGTCACTCAGATAGGCTATGTGGTAGCTTATGCAGACTGCTCTGCTCTCTTTGAACTGAATCTCTTGGGAGAAGCTTTAAAAGTGTGGCTTAAATAGAGTCACTGAGTCTGTACAGGCCAGGCTCTGAGTATGTCATGTGGGAATCAGGGTGTTTTGTGTCAGAGAATAGATGACAGTGTGAGAGCTGGAGGGTTGCATTTAAAAAGGAGAGAACATTCAGTCCTTAAAGTGTTGAACATTATTTTTAACATTTCTTCAGAAATGAGTCTCTACTCCAAGACTGAACATATTTGCATATTAATTATGTGTTCTAAGTTCTGACATTTAGTACATATTGCATTTAGGAATAACAAAGAAAACTTATAAAGGCATGTGGCAAGGTAAATCATCTGGACCTGGATCTCAAGTCATCTTTACAAGGTGTCATCCATTGCCAAGTAGATATGGTTGCAGAATGACCTTTCACACTTCTCACCTCCACAGTTACCAAAATCCATAGAAGCTCAAGTTCATTATGTAAAATGATATAGTATTTGTATATAACCTCCCTGATAACTCAGTTGGTAAAGAATCCACCTGCAATGCAGGAGGCCCCGGTTTGATTCCTGGGTCGGGAAGATCCGCTGGAGAAGGGATAGGCTACCCACTCCAGTATTATTGGACTTCTCTTGTGGCTCAGCTGATAAAGAATCCACGTGCAATGTGCAAGACCTGGGTTTGATACCTGGGTTGGGAAGATCCCCTGGAGAAGGGAAAGGCTACCTACTCCAGTATTCTGGCATGGAGAATTCCATGGACTTTGTAAGTCCATGGGGTCACAAAGAGTTGGACATGACTGAGCAACTTTAACTACACACATCCTTTCAGTTCAGTTCAGTCACTCAGTCGTGTTTGACTCTTTGTGACCCCATGAACCGCAGCACACCAGGCCTCCCTTTGCATCACCAGCTCCCAGAGTCCACCCAAACCCATGTCCATTGAGTCGGTGATGCCATCCAACCATCTCATCCTCTGTCATCCCCTTCTCCTCCTGCCCTCAATCTTTCCCAGAATCAGCGTCTTTTCAAATGAGTCAGCTCTTTGCATCAGGTGTCCAAAGTATTGGAGTTTCAGCTTCAACATCAGTCCTTCCAATGAACACCCAGGACTGATCTCCTTTAGGATGGACTGGTTGGATCTCCTTGCAGTCCAAGGGACTCTCAAGAGTCTTCTCCAACACCAATTCAAAAGCATCAATTCTTCGGTGCTCAGCTTTCTTTATAGTCCAACTCTCACATCCATACATGATCACTGGAAAAACCATAGCCTTGACTAGACGGACCTTTGTTGGCAAAGTAATGTCTCTGCTTTTTAATATGCTGTTTAGGTTGGTCATAACTTTCCTTCCAAGGAGTAAGCGTCTTTTAATTTCATGGCTACAGTCACCATCTGCAGTGATTTTGGAGCCCAGAAAAATAAAGTCAGCCACTGTTTCCACTGTTTCCCTGTCTATTTCCCATGAAGTGATGAGACTGGATACCATGATCTTAGTTTTCTGAATATTGAGCTTTAAGCCAAGTTTTTAATTCTCCTCTTCACTTTCATCAAGAGGCTTTTTAGTTCTTCTTCACTGTCTGCCAACAGGGTGGTGTCATCTGCATATCTGAGGTTATTGATATTTCTCCTGGCAATCTTGATTCCAGCTTGTGCTTCCTCCAGCCCTGCATTTCTCATGATGTACTTTGCATATAAGTTAAATAAGTAGGGTGACAATATACAGCCTTGATGTACTCCTTTTCCTATTTGGAACCAGTCTGTTGTTCCATATCCAGTTCTAACTGTTGCTTCCTAACTTGCATACAGATTTCTCAAGAGTCAGGTCAGGTGGTCTGGTAGTCCCATCTCTTCAGAATTTTCCACAGTTTATTTTGATCCACACAGTCAAAGGCTTTGGCATAGTCAATAAAGCAGAAGTAGATGTTTTTCTGGAACTCGCTTGCTTTTCAATGATCCAGTGCATGTTGGCAGTTTGATCTCTGGTTCCTCTGCCTTTTCTAAATTCATCTCGAACATCTGGAAGTTCATGGTTCACTTATTGCTGAAGTGTGGCTTGGAGAATTTTAAGCATTACTTTACTAGAGTGTGAGATGAGTGCAATTGTGTGGTAGTTTGAGCATTCTTTGGCATTGCTTTTTTTGGGTATTGGAATGAAAACTGACCTTTTCCAGTCCTGTGGCCACTGCTGAGTTTTCCAGATTTGCTGGCATGTTGGGTGTAGCACTTTCACAGCATCATCTTTCAGGATTTGAAATGGCTCAACTGGAAGTCCATCACCTCTACTAGCTTTGTTCATAGTCATGTTCCTAAGGCCCACTTGAGTTCACATTCCAGGATGTCTATACTTTAAATTATCTCTAGAGTATTTATAATACCTAATACAGTGTAAATAGTTGTCAGCATGTGGCAAATTCAAGTTTTGCTTTTTGGAACTTTCTGGAATTAAAAATATTCCTCAGATGGTTGAATCTATGGATGTGGAACCCACAGACAAGGAGGGCTGACTGTATATGGTGTATGCACAAAGTAATAAACTTTCAAGATATTCCCCAAATACTTATATATGTAAACGAGCTCTTGTTACATCTTAAATAGCAATTATAACAAAAAAAGTCTGTAATTTGGAATCAGATAGTGCTGAGTTCTAATATTAAGACTGTATAGTCTTCAACAATCCATTTTAATCAAACCAAACCTCAGTGTATTATCAAACAATTATAATACATACCTACAATGCTACTGAGAGGATTGAATAAGAAAGCATATAAAGCAAAAGTCAGTGGTGCATGGTAGGTACACAT
Source organism: Bos taurus (assembly GCF_002263795.3). Classification (NCBI taxonomy): domain Eukaryota; kingdom Metazoa; phylum Chordata; class Mammalia; order Artiodactyla; family Bovidae; genus Bos; species Bos taurus. Next base: position 28,154,698 of record NC_037343.1, read on the forward strand.
CATACAACTTTTAGTATATTGACTCATTGCAATGAATTGTCACTGTTTTAACCTTCTATGAGATTTTTTCCTAATATATCTAAAGAAAGGACCTTAGCATAATGAATGGATGAATGAATAACAGAACTTATTTACTAAATAATAAGCTCCTTTTTATTCTGTTGTCAGATTGCATGTTTGAAAAACGTTTACTATTAGCTTACTCGATAAGTCAATTTAAAATATTAGCTCATCTTTTTGAGCCCTTCTTACATGAAGGTGAATGTTCTTAGAATAGCTTGCTCATCTTATTCCATAGCCTTTATTCCTAATGCTTTTTGATCACTTTCCAAATTCATATTGGAGAAACAGAACACAAGCAGGCGGGTTGGAAAATCTGTCACCCCATTTATTTCCAGGCTTGACTCAAATGAACTGTCCACCAAGTAAATACTGCGTTCCTACATCACAGCTCAGAAAAAGGAGGTGACATCATCCCATCAATAGTTTGCAGCAAGTAGCTGACCTCTACCAGAGTCTTCAAATACTTAGGAAGGACTATTCATTAATGAAAGTGAAATTTAACGTTGAAGAACAGAGATCAAACATGATGACAAGTATCCATATAAGTGTACCCCCCAAATTGAGGAGATATAAAAAATATAATCCCAGAAATATGTCACATGATGAAAACAGCTATTGTTGAGGAAATCCTCAGCCCAACATATGCTTTTAAGGGGTAATTTTTATGTGATTCACTAAGTTTTGAATCCCAAACTCCCAGTATCTACCTGGTTCATTTCTGGGACTATTGTAGTGAGTCAAAAAATACTTAAGACAGGTAATTTGGATAATAGCTCTCCTTTTTTAGTTTGATGTCATTGCTTTAGAAGCATAGATGCCTTAGGATTCTTTGGAAACATGGCATGTTGGACAAAGACATAGTCTGTTTTCAAAGTCTCTGATAGAAACACATTATAACCAAGAGTTGTTTAGAGTCTAACTTCAACCATAATGATTTTTCGATGCAGCAACAATATTACTATAGATTTTAATTAACATTCCCTGTTGTCATATTTACAACAGAATTCTAGACGTCACTATTGCTTGGTTTCTCCAGGATATAACCCAGATCTTCAGATATTTTGCATCTCAGGAAAACAAAATGTATTTCATTACTTAAAAGTTTTTAATCACAAAACTCGCTTCAGCATTGTTTTTAGCAGCTAGTTCATAATAAAGTCAACTTCACTTTCACTACTACAAGAATAGCTATAAAAACAATATCACCACTGACCATGGATGTTGTAAGAATGGAACTGAAGCCATGTGAAAAGAAAACAGTCTTAGTGTAAGGAATTGTGAATCCACCTATACCCTTGATTAGCTTAAGAACTCGTCCAGGACACCCAACATTTTTTGTTTGTTTTTTTAACTTCAAAGCACATCTGATGCTCTTACAAGAAAATAGATTGCTTATTATTGTTCAGTCACTAAGTTGATGTCCACTCTGCAATCCTGTGGAATACAGCACACCAGGCTTCCCTGTCCTTCACCATCTCCTGGAGTTTGCTCAAACTCATGTCCCTTGAGTCAGTGATGCCATCAAACCATCTCATCCTCTGTCACCCTCTTCTCTTCCTGCCCTCAATGTTTCCCAGCATCAGAGTCTTCAAATGAGTCACTCTTCGCATCAGGTGGTCAAAGTATTGGAGCATCATCATCATCCTTCCAATGAATATTCAGGGTTAATTTCCTTTAGGATTAACTGGTTCGATCTCCTTGCAGTCCAAGGAACTTTCAAGAGTTCCTTCTCCAACACCACAATTCAAAAGCATTAGTTCTTCTGTGTTCAGCTTTCTTTATGGTCCAGCCATCGCATCCATACATGACTACTGGAAAAACCATAGCTTTGACTATATGGACCTCTGTTGGCAAAGTGATCTCTGCTTTTTAATACGCTAAGTTTGCCATAGCTTTTCTTCCAAGGAGCAAGCATCTTTTAATTTCATGACTGCAGTCACTGTCTGCAGTGATTTTGGAGCCCAAGAAAATAAAGTCTGTCACTGTTTCCACTTTTTCCCCTTCTGTTTGCTATGAAGTATGTTACTGGATGCCATGATCTTTGTTTTTTGAATGTTGAATTTAAGCCAGCTTTTTCACTTTCCTCTTCCACCTCATCAAGAGGCTCTTTAGTTCCTCTTCTCTTTCTGCCATTAAATTGGTATCATCTGCATGTCTGAGGTTGTTGATATTTCTCCCAGAAATCTTGATTCAAGCTTATGATTCATCCAGCTCAACATTTCACATGATACACCCTACATATAAGTTAAATAAGCAGGTGACAATATACATTCTTGACATACTCCTTTCCTAATTTGGAACCAGTCTGTTGTTTCATGTCCAGTTCTAACTGTTGCTTCTTGACCTGCATACAGTTTTCTCTAGAGGCAGGTAAGGTGATTTGGTATTCCCATCTCTTGAAGAATTTTCCACAGTTTGTTGTGATCCACACAGTCAAAAGCTTTGGCATAGTCAGTGGAGCAAAAGTAGATGTTTTGGGGGAATTCTCTTGCTTTCTCTATGATTGAATGGGTGTTGGCAATTTGATCTCTTATTCCTCTGACTTTTCTAAATCCAGCTTGAACATCTGAAAGTTCTCAGTTCATGTACTGCTGAAGCCTAGCTTGAAGGATTTTGAGCACAATCTTGCTAGCATATGAAATTAGCACAGTTGTATGGTAGTTTCACCATTCTTTGGTATTCTCTTTCTTTTGGATTGAAATGAAAACTGATCTTTTCCAGTCCTGTGGCCACTACTGAGTTTTTCAAATTTGGTGACATATTAAATGCGGCACTTTCACAGCATCAGCTTTTAGGATTTGAAATAGCTCAACTGGAATTCCATCACCTCCACTAGCTTTGTTCATAGTAGTGATTCCTAAGGCTACTTGACTTCGCATTCTGGGATATCTGGCTCTAGGTGAGTGATCACACCATCATGGTTATCTGGGTCATAAAGATCTTTTTTGTATAGTTGTTCTGTGTATTCTTGCCACCTCTTCTTAATCTCTTCTGTTTCTGTTAGGTCCATACCATTTCTGTCCTTTATTGTGCCCATCTTTGCATGAAATATTCCCTTTGTATCTCCAGTTTTCTTGAAAAGATCTCTAATCTTTCCCTTTCTATTGTTTTCCTTTATTCCTTTGCATTATTCACATAAAAAGCCTTTCTTATCTCTCTTTGCTTTTCTCTAGAACTCTGCATTCATTTGGGTATATCATTCCCTTTCTCCTTTGCCCTTCACTTCTCTTCTCTCAGTTATTTGTAAGGCATCCTCAGATCTCATTACATATTAAAAATGGTTATGCTGCTGCTGCTCCTAAGTCTCTTCAGTCGTGTCCAACTCTGTGCAACCCCATAGATGGCAGCCCACCAGGCTCCTCTGTCCCTGGGATTCTCCAAGCAAGAATACTGGAGTGGGTTGCCATTTCCTTCTCCAATGCATACATGCATGCTAAGTTGCTTCAGTCATGTCCGACTCTGTGCGACCCCATAGACAGCAGCCCTCCAGGCTCCTCTGTCCACAGGATTCTCCTGGCAAGAATACTGGAGTGGGCTAAAAATGGTTATGGGACGAACACATTTATTTTAAATGAATAACAACAATAGAAGATTTATATTGTTTACAGTGTTCGTTGTTGCTTTTAAATATTAGAATAGACTTTTTCTTTTCTTTTTTTGGTTATCTTGAGAAAGAGAATTTGTGATAACGGAATGAGTCCTTAACCATCTGCAGTGATTTTGGAGCCCCAAAATTGAAGTCTGACACTGTTTCCCCATCTATTTGCCATGAAGTTATGGGACCAGATGTCATGATCTTCGTTTTCTGAATGTTGAGCTTTAAGCCAACTTTTTCATTCTCCTCTTCACTTTCATCAAGAGGCTTTTGAGTTCCTCTTCACTTTCTGCCATCTGCATATGGTGTCATCTGCATATCTGAGGTTATTGATATTTCTCCTGGTAATCTTGATTCCAGCTTGCTCTTCTTCCAGCCCAGCGTTTCTCATGATGTACTCTGCATATAAGTTAAATAAGCAGGGTGACAATATACAGCCTTGACGTATTCCTTTTCCTATTTGGAACCAGTCTGTTGTTCCATGTCCAGTTCTAACTGTTGCTTCCTGACCTGCATATAGGTTTCTCAAGAGTCAGGTCAGGTGGTCTGGTATTCCCATCTCTTTCAGAATTTTCCAGTTTATTGTGATACACACAGTCAAAGGCTTTGGCATAGTCAATAAAGCAGAAATATATGTTTTTCTGGAACTCTCTTGCTTTTTCGATGATCCAGCGGATGTTGGCAATTTGATCTCTGGTTCCTCTGCCTTTTCTAAAACCAGCTTGAACATCTGAAAGTTCACAGTTCACATACTGCTGAAGCCTGGCTTGGAGAATTTTGACCATTACTTTACTATGGACACTGGGGTACGTTTATCTTTTCAGATTAGTGTTTTTGTTTTTTTCAGATACATAGCCAGGAGTGAAATGATAGGGTCATATGGTAGTTCTATTTTTAGTTTTTTTGAGAAACCTCCACACTGTTTTCCACAATGACTATACCAGTTTACACTCCCATCAACAGAGAACAAGAATTCCATTCTTACCAACATTTATTATTTGTATTCTTTTCAATGATTGCATTCTAATAGGTTTTAAGTGATATCATTGTATTTTTTATTTTCATTCCCTTGATGGTTAGTAATGTTGAATATCTTTTCATTTGCCTATTGGCAGTCTGCATTTTCTCTTTGAAAAAATGTCTGTTCAGTTCTGCCCATTTTGTACAAATGAATTGCTTGTTTTTTGAATGTTAAGTTATATGAACTGTTCATATATGTTGGATATTAACCCTTTATCAGTCATTTCATTTGCAAATATCTTCTCCCACTCAATAGGTTGCCTTTTCATTTTGTTGATGGTTTCCTTTGCTACACAAAAACCTTTAAGTTTAATTAGGTCCCATTTGTTTATTTCTTTTTTTAATATAAATTTATTTATTTTAATTGGAGGTTAATTACTTTACAATATTGTATTGGTTTTGCCATACATCAACATGAATCCACCACAGGTATACATGTGTTCCCCCTCCTCCCTCCCGTACCATCCCTCTGGGTCATCTCAGTGCACCAGCCCCAAGCATCCAGTATCATGCATCGAACCTGGACTGTCAAAACCTTTCGTTTATTTCTTCTTTAGTTTCCCTTGCTTTAGGAGGCAGATCTGAAAAAATGTTGTTGCAGTTTATGTCAAAGCTTGTTCTGCCTCTGTTTTCCTCTAAAATTTTATAGTATCTGGTCTTATATTTAGGTCTTTAATTCATTTTGAGTTTATGTTGTATATGATGTTAGAGAATGTTCTAGATTCGTTCTTTTACAAATAACTGTCCAGTTTTTACATACCTCTTATTGAAGAGACTGTCTTCTCCATTGTGTATTCTTGCCTCCTTTCACATAGATTAATAGGCCAAAAGGGTGTGGGTTTATCTGGTTCTTTGTTCAGTTCCATTGATTTGTGTGTCTGTTTTGTGCTAATACCATACTATTTTGATTATTGTACTTTTGTAGTATAATCTGAAACCAGGGAGTGTGATTCTCCCAGCTCTGTTCTTACTCAAGATTGTTTCAGCTATCTAGAGTCTTTGGTGTTTCCCTGCAGGTTTTGAAATTCTTTTCTAGTTCTGTGAAACATGCCATTGGTATTTAGAGATTGCATTGAACCTGTACAATGCCTTGGGTAGTATCGTCATTTTAGTAATATGAATTCTTCTAGAACATGGTATATCTTTTCATCTGTTTATGTTGGCTTCAGTTTCTTTCATCAATGGCTTAAAAGTTTTCTGAGTTACAAGTCTTTTACTTCCTTAGGTAGTATATTCCATATATTTTATTCCATATATTTTATTCTTTCTGAAGGGACAGTAAGTGAGATTGTTTCCTTAATTTCTCTTTCTGATACTTTGTTGTTAGTGTATGGAAATACAACAGATTGCTGTGTATTAATTTTGTATCCTGTAACTTTACTGAATTCATTGATGAGCTTTAATAGTTTTCTGATGACATCTTTAGAATTTTCCATGTATAAAATTATCATGTCATCTGAGAAAATGATACTTTATTTCTTCCTTTTCAGTTTGGATTCCTTTTATTTCTTTATCTGCTTTGATTGCTGTGTCTAGGATTCTAAAAGTATGTTGAATATAGGCATCCTTATCTTGTTCCTGATCTTAGAGGAAATGCTTTCAACATTTTACTGTTGTGGATGTTATTAGCTGAGTGTTTTTCATATATGGCCTTTATTATGTTGAAGAATGTTCCCTCTATGCTCACTTTCTGGAGAGCTTTTCGTATAAATGGATATTCAGAACTTTTCTTAAAAAGCTTTTCATGCATCTGTGGTTTTTAATCTTCAATATGTTAGTGTTGTTGTTCTTCAGTTGCTAAGTCATGTCTGACTCTTTACAACCCCATGGACTGCAGCATACCAGGCTCTCCTGTCCTTTACTATCTCCCGTAGTTTGCTCAAGCTCATGTCCATTGAGTCAGTGATGCCATCCAACTATGTCATCCTCTGTTACCTACTTCTCATCCTGCCCTCAATCTTTCTCAGCATCAGGGTCTTTTCCAGTGAGTCAGTTCTTCATATCAAGTGGCCAAAGTGTTGGCACTTCAGCTTCAGTCCTTCTAATGAATGTTCAGGGTTGATTTCCTTTAGGATTGACTGATTTGACTTCTTTGCTGTCCAAGGGATTCTCAAGAGTCTTCTCCAGCACCATAGTTTAGAAGCATCAATTCTTTAGTGCTCAGCCTTCTTTATGGTCCAGCTCTCACATCTGTGCATGCCTACTGGAAAAACAAGACCTTTGTCAGCAAAGTGATGTCTCTGCTTTTTAATACACTGTCTAGGTGTCATTGTTTTTCTTCTAAGGAGCAAACGTCTTTTAATTTCATGGCTGCAGTCACTGTCAACAGTAGTTTTGGAGCCCAAGAAAATAAAATCTGTCACTGTTTCCACTTTTTCCCCATCTATTTGCTGTGATGTGTTGGGACCAGATGCCAGGATCTTCGTTTTTTTTAATGTTGAATTTTAAGCCAGCTTTTTCACTCTCCTTTTTACCCTTATCAAGAGGCTCTTTAGTTCCTCTTCACTTTCTGCTATTAGAGTGGTATGCATTTCCGTATCTGAGGTTGTTGATATTTCTCCCAGCAATCTTGATTCCAGCTTTTAATTCATTCACCCCAGCATTTTGCATGATGTACTTTGCATAGAAGTTAAAATAAGTAGGGTGACAATGTACTAGCATTTAAAATGAATGCAATTTTATGGTTTCTTAATATGGTGTATCATAGCTGATTGATTTGGGGATCCTGAAAAATCCTTGCATCTCTGGGGTAAATCGTACTTGATCATTGTATATGACCCTTTCAGTGTATTGGTGGATTCAGTTTGCTAGTATATTTTTGAGGTTTTTTGCATCTATTGTTTGTCAGTAAGATTGTTATTTTCTTATTTTGTGATATTTTTGGTTTGGGTATCAGGGTGATGGTGGGCAAAAAGAATGAGTTTGGAGGTGTTCCTTTCTCTTCAATATTTTTGGAATAGTTTGAGAAGGATGGATATTAACTCATCCCTAAATATTTGGTAGAATTCACCTGTGAAGCCATCTGGACAGGAACTTTTGTTTTTGTAAATTATTGATTCAGTTTCATTACTGTTAATTGGTCTGTTCATATTTTCTTTTCCCCTTTAAAGAAATATTTATTTATTTGTTTGGCTGCACTGCATCTTAATTGCAGCCCTCAGGATCTTTAGTTGCAGCATGTGGGATCTCGTTTCCTGATCAGCCTGGGCCCCCTGCAAGGGGAACACAGATTATTAGTCACTGGACCACCAGGGAAGTCCCTGTTCATATTTTCTATTTATCCCTGGTTCAGTCTTGGGAGATTGTACATTTCTAAGAGTTTGCCCGTTCCTTCTAGATTGTTAATTTTATTGGTTCATTGATATTCATAATGATCCTGTGAATTTCTGTGGTGTTAGTTGTAACCTTTCCTTTTTCATTTTTTTTTTTTTCTTCCAAGTAGTTTTTATTTTTAATTTTTTTTAATTTTATTTTATTTTTAAACTTTACATAATTGTATTAGTTTTGACAAATATCAAAATGAATCCACCACAGGTATACATGTGTTCCCCATCCCTTTTTCATTTTTGATTTAATTGATTTGGGCCCTCTCTCTTTTTTCTTGATGAGCCTGGCTAAAGATTTGTCAATTTTGTTTATTTTTCAAAGAACCAGCTTTTAGTTCATTGATTTTTTTCTGTTGTTTTTTAGTCTCTATTTTATTTATTTCTACTCTGATCTTTATTTCCTTCCACTATTTGGGTTTTGTTTGTCCCTCATTCTCTTGTTCTTCTGTGTAAGGTTAGGTTGTTTATTTGAGATTTTTCTTGTTTCTTGAGGTAAGTTTGTGTTGCTTAGAACTGCTTTTGCTGCCTTTCATAGGTTTCGTATCATCATATTTTTATTTTCATTTGTCTCCGTGAATTTTTTAATTTCCTCTTTGCTTTCTTCCATCATTGTTGGCTCTGTTTTGTAGTGTATTTTTAGCCTTATGCTTCTGTTTATTACCATTTTTCTTGTAATTGATTTCTAGTTTCATGGTGGTGTGGTCAGAAAAGATGCTTGCTTTGAGTTCACCTTTCTTAGATTTACTGAGGTTTGTTTTGTCACCTATTTGATCTGTCCTGGAGGATGTTTCATGTGCACTTGAAAAGAATGTGTATTCTTCTGCTTTCAGGTAGAATTCTCTCTATATATATATCAATTAAGTTCATCTTATCTAATGTTCATTTAAAGCCAGTTATTGATTTTTTTCTAGATGAGCTGTCCATCAATAAATGTTGTGTTAAATTTTCTATTATCATTGTGTTATTGTCAATTTATCCTTTTATGTTTATTACTCATATTTATTTATGTGTTCCTATGCTGGATTGGAGAAGACTCTGATGCTGGGAGGGATTGGGGGCAGGAGGAAAAGGGGATGACGGAGGATGAGATGGCTGGATGGCATCACCAACTCGATGGACGTGAGTTTGGGTGAACTCCGGGAGTTGGTGATGGACAGGGAGGCCTGGAGTGCTGTGATTCATGGGGTCGCAAAGAGTCAGACACGACTGAGGGACTGAACTGAACTGAACTGAACTGATGCTGGATTGTGAAAGTGAAAGTGAAAAGGGCTTCCCTTGCGGCTCAGCTAGTAAAGAATCTGCCTGCAATGCAGGAGACCTGGGTTTGATCCCTGGGTTGGGAAGATTCCCTGGAGAAGGGAAAGGTTACCCACTCCAGTATTGTGGCCTAGAGAATTCCATGGACTGTATAGTCCATGGGGTTGCAAAGAGTTTGACATAACTGAGTGACTTTCACTTTGACTTTTCATGCTGGTTTCATGTGTATTTACAATTGTTATTTCTTCTTGAATTGATCCCTTGATCAATCCAATAATGATGCAGTGTCCTATTTCATATCTTATTACAGTCTCTACTTAAAGTCTATTTTGTCTAAATATTACTACAACTTTTGTTTCCATTTACATGGAATACTTTATCTCTTCAGTTTCAGTCTGTGTGTCTCTAGATCTGAGGTGAATGTCTTGTAGGAAGCATGTATATGAGTCTTATTTCTATATCCATTCGGCCACTCAGTGTCTTTGGATTTGGGCAGTTAGTCCATTTACATTTAAACTAATTATCAGTATGTATGTTCTTACTGCCATTTTGTTCATTGTTTTGGATTTGGGTGGTGGCATCTTTTTTCCCCTTTTTCTTCATTGATTTTCTTCTCTTGTGAGTTTATGGCTATTTTTAATGTTATGTTTGGATTCCTTTTTCTTTGTTTTTTGGTGTATCTGTTAGATTTTTGTTTTATAATTACTACGAGGTTTTTGTATAGCAGTCTATTATAAACATAGTTAAAGTTGCTTTTCCCTTAATTTCTAATGCATTAATAAAATGTGCTTTTGTGCTCTCATTTCTTACAATAGTTTTGATATCATATTTTACATTTAATTGTTTTATGTAGATCTTAACTGCTTATTATGGATATAGACGATTTTACTACTCTTGATTTCTGCTTTATTGACTATGCCAAAGCCTTTGACTGTGTGGATCACAATAAACTGTGGAAAATTCTGAAAGAGATGGGAATACCAGACTACCTGACCTGCCTCTTGAGAAATGTGTATGCAGGTCAGGAAGCAACAGGTAGAACTGGACATGGAACAACAGACTGGTTCCAAATAGGAAAAGGAGTATGTCAAGGCTGTATATTGTCACCCTGCTTATTTAACTTATATTCAGAGTACATCATGAGAAACGCTGGGCTGGAAGAAGCACAAGCTGGAATCAAGATTGCCAGGAGAAATATCAATAACCTCAGATATGCAGATGACACCACCCTTGTGGCAGAAAGTGAAGAGGAACTCAAAAGCCTCTTGATGAAAGTGCAAGAGGAGACTGGAAAAGTTGGCTTAAAGCTCAACATTCAGAAAACGAAGATCATGGCATCTGGTCCCATCACTTCATGGGAATTAGATGGGGAAACAGTGGAAACAGTGTCAGACTTTATTTTTGTGGGCTCCAAAATCACTGCAGATGGTGATTGCAGCCGTGAAATTAAAAGACGCTTACTCCTTGGAAGGAAAGTTATGACCAACCTAGATAGCATACTGAAAAGCAGAAACATTACTTTGCTGACAAAGGCCTGTTTAGTCAAGGCTATGGTTTTTCCTGTGGTCATGTATGGATGTGAGAGTTGGACTGTGAAGAAAGCTGAGTGCCGAAGAATTGATGGTTTTGAACTGTGGTGTTGGAGAAGACTCTTGAGAGTCCCTTGGACTGCAAGGAGATCCAACCAGTCCATTCTAAAGGGGATCAGCCCTGGGTGTTCTTTGGAAGGAATGATGCTAAAGCTGAAACTCCAGTACTTTTGGCCACCTCATCCGAAGAGTTGACTCATTGGAAAAGATTCTGATGCTGGGAGGGATTGGGGGCAGGAGGAGAAGGGGACGACAGAGGATGAAATGGCTGGATGGCATCACCGACTCAATGGACATGAGTTTGGGTAAACTCCAGGAGTTGGTGATGGACAGGGAGGCCTGGTATGCTGCAATTCATGGGGTCGCAAAGAATAGGACACAACTGAACGACTGAACTGACCTGAATAGCTTTGTGTGTGGGATATTACCTACATGTACTATACATTTGCCTTTATTGGTCACTTTTTAAATTTTATAATTTTCTCATTTCTAATTCTGGCCTTTTCTTTTTTCACCCAGTGGATTTCCTTTAACCTTGTTTGTAACGCTGGTTTTATGGTTCTGAATTCTAGCTTTTGCTTGTCTGTTAAGTTTTTGCTCTCACCATTAAATCTGAAGGAGAGTGTTGCTGGATTGCATGTGCTTGGTTGTATGTTTTCCCTTTCATCACTTTGAGTTTTATCATATCACTTCCCTCTGGACTGCAGAGTTTCTGCTGAAAAATCAGCTGATAGCCTAGCCTTATGGGAGTTCCCTTGAATATTGTTTCTTAGTTTAATATTTTCTCCTTATCTTTAATTTTTGTCATTTTAATTACAATGTGTCTTGGTGTGTTCCTCTTTGGTTTCGTCCTCTGTGGGACTCTGTATTCCATAGACGTGGATGACTGTTTCCTTTCCCAGGTTAGAAAAGTATTCAATTCTTATGTATTCAAATATGCTCTCAGTCCCTTTCTCTCTCTGTCCTTCTTCTGGGACTTCTGTAATGCAGATGTTAGTGTGCCTGATTGTGTCTCAGAGGTATCTTAAACTATCTTTATTTCTTTTCATTCTCTTTTCCGTTGAGTGGCAATAATTTCCTCTATTCTGTCTTTAAGCTCACTGACCTGTTTCTCTCTATCATTTAGTCTATTACTGATTTATTCTAGTGTATTTTTCATTTCAGTTATTGTATTCTTCAACTCTGTTTGGTTGTTCTTTATGTTTTCTCTTTGTTAAAAACTTCTTGTAATTTCTCGGCATTCATACTTCTCCCAAGTTATTTTGTTATCTTTAACATCATTAGTGTGAACTCTTTCTCAGGTTTCTGATCTCTGCTTCATCTAGTTCTTCTGGTGTTTTCTCTTGTTATTTCTTCTGCCAACTCATTTAGTGTAGGAGATCAGATATGGAGAGCTGAATTGATCATCCTCTTGATTTATGTGTATCAGTTCATCAAGGTCTCTTGTTTATTTTATTTTGTTTTATATCATTTTATTGTTTTATTTCTCTCCCTATCCCCCAACTTTAACACATCCTCCCCCTCTTATGAGGAGTCACTGAAATATCATTTTTGTATTTTTCTTCAATCCACCTTCCATAAAGTTACATTGAATTTAAAAAAAATCATGTCTTGGATTTTGTTATTATACATGTTAGAATTTACAGAAATATCATTGTGCTGCATTTCTGTTTTTACATATTTTTACTCAACATTGTGCTGTGAAGATTCAACTCATATATAGGTAAATCCTGATCACATGATAATATATCACTAAACTTCCCTTTGGTGAGGGACTTGTTATTGTTAAATCCCTTTATTTCTTAATGACTTAAACTAAAGGTTGAAGTTCTGGTAGATGATTCAGATGACCACTGATCTGATCTCACCTCAGTAAGTGAGAAACACTGGATGCCACAAGCACAACAGATTATTTATGGGATGTAAGGAATCAAAAGATTACTTGAGAACTTATGCCTAGATTGAAACTAAGAGCAATTATATTTTTGTAAATAAAATATTTATACTTAAGATACTGTTATTTTTCAGTGGAGATAGTTATACTAGTTATAATTACATTAAAGTGGACTTTAAAGACTTTAAAGAAAGATTAGGACCTGTTTTGATGAATTTGAAATATATTCCTGATGTCTGATTCTTTTTCTGTTATAAATAGATAACATTTGTATCATTTTTAAAAATCTAATTTCACATGAGTGAATTTGTGTTTATCTGACTTATTTCACATAGTATGATAACCTCTATTTTGTTATTTTTATTGCTGAGTAATATTCCATTATATATAAGCACTGCACCTTCTTTATCCATTCTTTTGCCATTGGCTATTAGATTCCTTCTATATCTTGGCTATCGTAAATAGTGCTGCAGTGAACTTTAGGTTTCATATATCCTTTCAGATTGTCTTCTCAGGAGATATGCCCAGGAGTGGGATTGCTAGGTCATGGTAGTTCTATTTTTAGTTTTTTAAGGAGCCATCATACTGTTCCTCCATAGTGGTCATGTGTGTGTATGCTCAGTTGCTCACTCATGTCCAATTCCTTGAGACCCCATGGACTGTAACCCATAAGGCTCTTCTGTCCATGGAATTTTCCAGGCAAGAATACTGCAGCAGGTTACTATTCCCTTTTCCAGGGGATCTTCCCAACCCAGGGATCCAACCCACATCTCTTGCATCTCCTGCATTGGCAAGCGAATTCTTTACCAATGCACCCCCTGTTGTACCAGTTTACATTCCTGCCAATGGTGTAAGAGGGTTTCCCTTTTCTCCTCACTTTCTAGCATTTACTGTTTTTAGATTTTTTGATGATGGGCTCTCTGACCGTGAAAGTTGATATCTCATTGTAGCCTTGATTTGCATTTCCCTGATTATTAGTGAGGTTGAGCACCTTTTCATGTGCTTTTGGGCCATCTATATGTCTTCTTTGGAGAAATGTCTGTTTAGTTCTCCTGCCCATCTTTTGACTGGGTTGTTTGTTTTTTTTTTGATATTGAGCTGTATGAACTATTTGTATTTTAAAAATTAATCTCTTGTAAGTCACTTCATTTAAAAATATTTTCTCCTATTGTGTGGGCTGTCTTTTCATTTTGTTTATGCTTTCCTTTGCTGTGAAAAAGCTTTTAAGTTTAATTAGGTCCCATTTCTCTGTTCTTGGTTTCACTTTCATTACTCTAGGATGTAGATAAGAAAGTATTCTGTGATTTGTGTCAGTGTTCTGCTTGTGTTTTCTTCTAAGAGTTTTATAGTGTCTGGCCTTAAATTTAGGACTTGATCCATTTTGAGTTTATTTTTTTTGTATGGTGTCAGAGAATGTTCTAATACAGTTTTTACAACACCACTTATTGAAGAGACTGTCTTTTCTGCATTGTAAATTCTTGCCACTTTTGTTATGGATTAACTGACCATAAGTGTGTGGGTTTTTCATAGAGTTTCTATCCTGTTCCATTGATCTGTATTTCTTATTTTGTGCCACTGTAGTACTCTTTTGATTATTGTAGCTTTATAGTGTAGTTTTATATTTTGTATTATTATTATTTTAATACAAAGGCCTTTTATTTGTAGACTTGACATTTAGCCAGCTGTAAACACATTTAAGGGGATTCAGCTACACTGAAATTCTTATCAGAATGTTTGGATGCTCTTGGACAAAAGGAAGTTTTTAAATTGAAGATTTACAATATTGTAAATATTGATTTACAATATTGTATCAATTTCGGGTATACAGAAAAGTGATTCAGTTATGTATATACATATTTTTATAGATTATTTTCCAATATAGGTGATTATATTGGATGTAGATACATCCAATATACAAGATATTGAATGTAGTTCCCTGTGGGTTTTTTATTTTTGATGTAGTGTAAATGGGATTGTTTCCTTTATCTGATTTGTTGTTCTTAAATCAGAGTACATGAGAGAATCACCTGTTCAGCTTTTAGATGTTTTAGATTCCTGGACCTTGCCCCTACCTTTTAAATCTTAGGATAGGGCCTAAGAAATTATATTTTTAGGAAGTTCTTAAATGATTAATATGTACCCACTATGGCATCAACTGGAAAACTACTGCATTATAATGTATCACTTATTTTACATTATTTTTTAAATGAAAATCAATTATATACCATTAGAATGTTATTCATTTATGCCAAAGTTATTAGTTTTCATTTAAAATTAGTTTTATATTGTTGTATATAAAAGAACACTTAACTTACATATTATAACTAGCACTCTCATGTATCTGTTAAATTAGATTTTGAATAGTATTAAAGTGAATACAAATTTGAGAAAAATATGTGCACCAATATTTGAAGTAAACCTACAATTGAGAACTCCTGCTGAGAGTGATTCTTCAGAAAATTCTGAAGAGAACTTACATGAGTCTGACAAGTGCTCTGAAAAATCTGCAATATATGAAGATACATCAGAAAATGAAGTCAATGTTTTCATTAAACAATCAAGTGAAGAACTACTTCCAATGAAGAAATCAAAAAGAATGAGTTACAGCTATGAAATTCTTTCAGGTAAAGTAAATGACACTATTAAAAGTGAAAGGAAATATCGTAGCACCTGGAAAATAACATGTGAGAGAAAATTTTAGTAGTTTATGTATTATCAGTTAATAGTCTATGATTTTTATAAATGTAAAAGGATAAATTAAAATAACACATGAAAGAAAATTTTAGTAGTTATGAATTTATCAGTTAATAGTCTATGATTTTTATAAATGTTAAGGACTCTTGAATTTCTTCTCAGATCTCCTTAATCAGAATCTGGGGATGGGGTGTACTGCTAGAATTCAGTCCTTAAGTAACCTTCCCAGTTTATTCTTAGGGTTTTAGAAAGTACTGACAATATAACCTTGTTAATTAGCTGACATAAATATCAGTTTTTATATAAAAATAAATTTTTATTCTGTTTCTTTTGATGGATTCTGATAGAACTAGACTTCGATACTGAGTTTGAGAAAAATTGCATGAATGATGAGTAAGTACTAGATATTTTTGAAATTACAAGTAATTGTATTTTATGTACTGTATTCTTCTTACATATGCTTTTATTATTTTCTCTTAGACTTCTAGAATTCCCTACAAATCTCTTTATAACTCCCAACAGATTGGACTTTTCAATACAAATTCAAAATATGGTGGCTGCTATTGAAAAATGCATAAGTAAGTATTTTTTAAAGTTCAGTTAGATTCACTGTCTTTCTTTGGCAACATCCCAGGAATGTGCAGACATTACAGTATATTAGAAAGTTATAAACTCACACTCTTTGGAATCAGTCAATGTGAACTTCAAATTATTTGAGGATGTGTGAATTATACATATGGCCATTGAGTGCCTAAGTGTTGGGAATTAGGTAAATAGCCCAAGGTTCTGATTTTTTTGATAATGTACTACAGAATTTTATAGACTTAAATAAGGCATGTCTTTTATGTCAGAGCATAACTGTTGTAAATATTATTTTCACCTTACATTTTTATTAATAGTTTTCAGCATATAGGTCTTTCATCTCCTTAAATTTTTTCCCAGATATTTTTTGGATGCAATTTTACATAGGATTTTTTTCTTTTTACTTTCCCTTTCTAAATTTTCATTATTAGTGTAAGAAAATACAACAGGTTTCTGTGTTTTAATATTGTATTTTGCTGAATTCATTTATTCTAATAGTTTTTGTGTGGATATTTTTAAAGTTATCTTTATGGAGTTTCATATCATTTGCAAATAGTGACAATTTCACCTTTTCCCTTCAAATTTGTATACTTTTTTCCTTTTTCTTCTCTGATTGCTGTGGCTAAAACTTTCAATACTACGTTGAGTCAAAGGAGTGAGAGGAGGCAGTCTTGTCTTGTTCCTGAATTTAGTGGGAAAGCTTTCAGATTTTCACTGTTGGGAGTGATTTTTGCTGTTTGTCATAAATGGCCTTTATTGTACTGAGATGACACCATTTATGGCAGAAAGCAAAGAAGAACTAAAGAGCCTCTTGATGAAAGTGAAAGAGGAGAGTGAAAAAGTTGGCTTAAAACTCAACATTCAGAAAACTAAGGTCACGCCATCTGGTCCCATCACTTCATGGCAGATAGATAGGGAACAGTGGAAAGAGTGAGAGACTTTATTTTGGGGGGCTCCAAAATCACTACAGATGCTGACTGCAGCCATGAAATTAAAAGACACTTGCTCTTAGGAAGAAAAGTTATGACCAACCTAGACAGCATATTAAAAAGCAGAGACATTACTTTGCCAACAAAAGGTCCATAGAGTCAAAGCTATGGTTTTTGCAGTAATCATGTATGGGTGTGAGAGCTGGACTATAAAGAAAGCTGAGCACCAAAGAATCAATGCTTTTGAACTGTGGTGTTGGAGAAAACTCTTGAGAGTCCCTTGGACTGCAAGGAGATCCAACCAGTCCTTCCTAAAGGAAATCAGTCCTGAATATTCATTGGAAGGACTGATGGTGAAGCTGAAACAATACTTTCGCCACCTGATGCAAAGAACTGACTCATTTGAAAAGACCCTGATGCTGGGAAAGATGGAAGGCAGGAGGAGAAGGGGATAACAGAGAATGAGATGGTTGGATGACTTCACCGATTCAATGGACATGAGTTTGAGTAAACTCCAGGAGTTGGTAATAGACAGGGAGGCCTGGCATGCTGCAGTCCATGGGGTTGCAGAGTTGGACACGACTGAGCAACTGAACTGAACTGATTGTGCTGAGATCTGTTCCCTCTGTACCCACTTTTATGAGTTTTTTTCACGAATGGATGTTCAATTTTGTCAATGCTTTTTCTGAATCTATTGAAATGATCATATGTTTTTGTCTTTCTTTTGATTAATGTGGTGTATAGTATTTATTGCTTTGTGTGTGTTAAACCATCTTTGTGATCTAGTAATGAATCCAACTTGGTCATGATGTATGATCCTTTTTATGTATTGGAGGATTTTTTTGAGGATTTATGCTAATATTTTGCTGAGGAGTTTTGCATCTGTATTCATCAAAGCTATCGGCCTTTAATTATCTTTTATTGTGGTGTCTTTGGTTTTTGTATCAGGGTGATGAGGAACCTCTGGAATACGTTTGAGAATGTTGCCTTCTTTTCAGTTTTGTAGAATAGATTGACAATCATAAATTATTTGTGTGTTTGGTAGAATTCCCTAGTGAAGCTGTTCAGTCTTAGACTTTTGTTTGCAGGTAGTTTTTCTAATTACAGATTTTTTTCACTTCTAGTGATTGGTTTGTTCACATTGTCTATTTCTTCCAAATTCAGTATTGGCAGGCTATATGTTTCTAGAAGCTTGCCTATTTCTTCTGGGTTTAACATTTTGTTTGCCTATAACTTTTCATAGTACTCTTTCATAATTTTTTGTGTTTTTGTGATACTGGTTGTTATTGCTCATATTTCATTTTTTATTTTGTTTATTTGTGTCCTTTCTTTTTGATGAGCCTGGCCAGATGTTTGTCGATTTTGTTTATCTTTTAAAAATCACCTCTACATTTTATTGATATTTTCTATTATATTTTTGTTTATATTTTATTTATTTCCTCTGATCTTAATTATTTCCTTCCTTCTGTTGACTTTGGGTTTTGTTTGTTCTTTTCCTAAGTCTTTTAGGTGGTAGGTAGCTTATTTATTTAAGAGTTTTTTGTTCTGTTTTGTTTTTTTGATGAAGATCTGTATTGCTATGAACTCTTAGAACTGCTTTTTTTGCATCCCACAGAATTTGTAATGTTGTGTGTTTTTAAGTTGCATATTTGGTGTTATTTTCTGATTCTCCTTTGATTTCAATCTTGACTCATTGTGTTTTTAGTAGCATGTTTAGTCATTGTTTGGCTTTTTTCCCATTTTTCTTTTTTAGTTGATACCTAGTTTCATATTGTGGTCAGAAAAGTTGATTGAATTAACTTCTGTTCTCTTAAATGTTTTGCGGCTCATTTTCCAATTTAGATTATGTTCTATGGTAGAGAACATACCAGGCAACCTTGAAAAGAATGTGTGTTGATGTTTTTTGGATGTAGCCTTCTGTTGTTGTTCAGTTGCTAAGTCATGTCCGACTCTTTGACTGCAGCACGCCAGGCTTCCCTGTCTTTCACTATTTCCCAGAGTTTGCTCAAACTCACATCCATTGAGTTGGTGGTGCCATCCAATCATTTCATCCTCCCTCATACCCTTCTTCTCTTTCCCTCAGTCTTTCCTAGCATCAGGGTCTTTTCCAGTGAGTCAGCTCTTCACATCAGGTGGCCAAAGTATTGGAGCTTCAACTTCAGCATCCTTCCTTCCAATGAATATTCAAGGTTTATTTCCTTCAGGATTGACTAGTTTGATCTCATTGCTGTCCAAGGGACTCTCAAGAGTCTTCTCTAGCACCACAATTCAAAAGCATCAATTCTTCAGCACTCTGCCTTCTTGATGGTCCAGCTCTCACATCCATACCTGACTACTGGAAAAACCATAACTTTGACTATATGGACCTTTGTCAGCAAAGTGATGTCTCTGCTTTTAACCCACTGTCTTGGTTTATCATAGCTTTTCTTCCAAGGATGAAGCATCTATTAATTTTGTGGCTGCAGTCACCATCCTCAGTGATTTTGGAACCCAAGAAAATAAAATCTGTCACTGTTTCTACTTCTTCCCCATCTGTTTGCATGAAGTGATGGGACCAGATGCTATGATCTTAGTTTTCTGAATGTTGAGTTTTAAGCCAGCTTTTTCACTCTCCTCTTTCATCCTCATCAAGAGGCTCTATGTAGTTCTTCTTCACTTTCTGCCTTTAAAGTGATATCATCTGCATATCTGAAGTTGTGATATTTCTCCTGGAAATCTTGATTCCAGCTTGTGGTTCATCCAGCCTGGCGTTTCACATTATGTACTCTCCATAGAAGTTAAAATGAGCAGAGTGACAATATGCAGCCTTGACATACTCCTTTCCCAATTTTGAACCAGTCCAGTTGTTCCATGTAAGTTTCTTTATCCATTCTCTCACTTTTTGTCTGTCTGTGCATCATTTGGCCTGAAGTGAGTCTTTTGTAGGCCACATATTTCAGGTTCTTGTGTTATTATCCAATCTGTCATTCTCAGTCTTTTGATTAAAACATGTAGTCTATTGACATGTTTTTGTAATGGCCACTTGTTTTGCCTCTATCACCACATGATGCTTCATGCTCATCTTGTATTTTCTTTGCCTCTGCCCTTAAATCAACCACTTTTTCAAGGAGCACTGGTTGGTTCCTTTTATAGGAGAATGAATTTTAGGAATAAAAGGAGCTAGACTGTAGATGTGCTCATTACTATAGCACTGTTATTGCTCTTAGATGCTATGGTGAAAAGATCTAGAGAATGTATGTATATATACTAGCTCATATATAACTTATGCATCTGTATGTCTATATCTATTTTTTGTTTGTTTTGTTTTAAACTATGAGTTCTTGAGGCTTTCCTTGTAGCTGAGTCAGTAAAGAGTCTGCCTGCAATGCAGGAGACCTGGGTTTGATTCCTGGCTCAGGAAGGTCCCCTGGAGAAGGAAATGGCAACCCACTCCAGTATTCTTGCCTGGAGAATCCCATGGACAAAGGAGCCTGGCAGGCTACAGTCTATGACGTCGCAAGAACCGGATAGGACTAAGCAACTAAGCACATGGCACATGAATTCTTACTGATATATCTATCAGATCCCAGTCTAGCACCTTCAGGGTTCATTCTCGCCTTCTACTTTTCCTAATATGTAACTTTTTTCTCTTTTGGTGAGAAATGTGGCTCACATAATCAGCAATATAGTTACTTATTTGTTATACCTGTATTATATTTTCAGAATTGCTATCCCTACGTCTTTAAGAAGGCTTCCCAGGTGACTCAGTGATAGTGAATCTGCCTGTCAATGCAAGACATGCAGATTTGATCCCTGGGTTAGGAACATCCCCTGGAGAAGTAAATGGCAACCCATTCCAGTATTCTTGCCTGGGAAATCCCATGGACAGAGGAGCCTGGTGGGCTACAGTCTATGGAGTTGCAAAAGAGTTAAACACAAAATAGTGACCAAACAACAGCAACCACCGCTTTAAGAAACAAATATATCAAATAAGTACAGTGTTTATGTAGGGTCCTTTTAGTGTCTAAACTTATAGTCTACAATAAAAACACTGTTTTCCAAAGTAACTTAAATCAGCTCTTTCCCATCCTCTTCAGTGTGGTTGTACAGTTCATTTGTAATGACTTGTGATGTTTGTTTTTTCAAATGCTTAAAATATATGTATTTTTGTATATCTTTTTAGATCTTTGTTTATTTTTTGTTGGGGTGTTTATTTATTGTTAGGTTGTGAGAGGTCTTAATATGTATTCTGGATACAAGTATTTTATCAGATACAACATTTGCAAAAATTTCTCGCTGTCTATGCCTTAACTTTTCATTCTGTTTTTATTTTTATTGAAATATAGTTGCTTTACAATGTGTGTTATTTGTTACTATACCACAAAGTGAATCGTTACATGTATACATACATCCTGTCTCTTTTAGATTTCCTTCTCATTTCCGTCCCCACAGAGCACTGAGGAGAGTTCTCTGTGCTATGCAGTAGTTTCTCATTAGTTATCTGTTTCATACGTAGTCATTATATATGTCAATCCCAACCTTCCAGTTCATCCCACCTCCTTCCCTGCTTAATATTTATAAGTTTGTTTTCTACGCCTATGTCTCTATGCTTGCAAATAAGTTAATCTGTACCATTTTTCTAGATTCCACATATAAGCAATATTATGCGATATTTTTCTCTGACTTACTTCACTCTATGACAGTCTCTAGGTCTACCCACATCTCTGCAAATGGCACTATTTTGTTCCTTTTTATGACTGAGTATTATTCCACCATAGGTATGTACCACATCTTTATCCATTCCTCTGTTGATGGATATTTAGTTTGCTTCCATGTTCTGGCTATTATAAATAGCACTACAATGAACTTTGGAGTACATCTGTCTTTTTTTAATTTATGTGTAATTGGAGGATAATTGCTTTACAATGTTGTGTTTGGTTTATGCCATATATCAACATGAATCAGCCATATGTATAAGTAGGTCCCCTCCCTTTTGATCCTCTCTCCCATCTCCCACCCTATCCCACCCCTCTAGGTTGTCACAGAACATGGGTTGCATGTATCTTTTTGAACTATGGTTTTTCTACAGGTATATACTCAGGTGTGAGATTACTGGATCATAGGGTAGTTCTGTTTTTAGTTCCTTAAGAAACTTCTATACTATTCTCCATAGTGGCTGTATCCATTTACACTCCATCCAAACAGTAGGAGGGTTTCCTTTTCTCCACATCCTCTCCAGCATTTATCATTTGTAGATATTTTAATGATGGCCATTGTCACTGGTGTGAGGTGATACCTCATTGTAGTTTCAGTTTGTGTTTCTCTAATAATTAGTGATGTTGAGCATCTTCTCATGTGTTTATTAGCCATTTGTATGTCTTCTTTGAAGAAATGTCCATTTCCACTCATTTTTTGATTGGAGTGTTGGAATTTTTTTTTATATTGAGCTACATGAGTTGTTCATATGCTTTGGTGATTCATTTGCAAATATTTTCTCCCAATCTGTGGGTTGTGTTTTCATTTTGTTTATTAAATGTAAGGCTGCACACTATAAAACTCTTAAAGGAAAACATAAGCAGAACATTCTTTGATATAAATCGCAGCAAGATCTTTTTTGACACACCTCCTAGAGTAATGAAAATAAGAACAAGAAAATGCGATCTAATTAAACTTAAAAGCTTTTGCACAGTAAAGGAAACCATAAATAAAGCAAAAAGACAACTATCTTTTCATTGATTCTCACAGAGCTAAATTTATTAATTTTGATAAGATACAGTTTGTCAATTTTTTTGTTTTAAGAATTATGCTTTTGGTTTTGTCTCTCACAACTTCTTTGCTTAGCTTAAGGTCACACATATTATCCCTATATTTTCTCCTAGAAGATTTATAGATTTGTGTTTTATATTTAGATATGTCATTTATTTTGAGCTGACTTTTGGACAGCGTATGCAGGGTACTTTGAAGGTTGTTTTTTTTTTTTTTTTTGCCTTAGACATTCAATTTGTTCAGCTTGATTATGAACTCAAGGAGAGTAGAGATAGTGTCTTCTAATTTTTGTATCCTCATAATGATATAATGCTCTTCACACAGCAGATACACTTTAAGTATTTGTTAACTTAATGATTTCTTCTGATTTTTTTTATCATACCTTGACCCACCACCCAGTACCCATGAGTGATTGTTTCTATAATAATTAATTCCAAATTTTTATACCTGCCTTTAAATTCCATTTATCAGTATAGAATACTAGATAGCCCTCAAAGGAAATCTGCCTCAGTTTTCAGTAGTTCTAAATGTCCTTGATAATTTTAAAGCATTGCTTTCAATGGAATTTCTGAATGTACTAAACTTTGAATCATATATTTTAGCCAAAATTATTCCTCTTTGCCAAGATCCCCGCCTGTCTATCTTTACTGAGTCAGCTTTAATTATGGATTTACCTAATAAGAAGAAAAATGTAAGTGACTATCAAACCAGATGGCCAGATTGTCAGGTCCTTTTTGAAATGGATCCTGCCTACCAAGATAAAGTAAGTTTAAAAATAGTTTGTCTTAAGGAAGGAATGTTTGGCTTAAGGAACAGAAATGCACTGAAATTTTCAGATGAAAGGGATTTATTGAAAAATTAGAGTATCATAATTAATGGCAATTGGAAAATCACTCCCAGCTTATCTCCCTATTTGTCTTCTTTATGATCTTTCCTCTTTGTTTGCCTCTGTATATTTTTTCAAACCTCCACTATGAAAATAATCTTTCTCTTTTATAGTTCCCTCATAATATTGGCTTGCTAATGTTGGCCCTGACTTTTCCCATTACTATCTAACGTGGCATTTTTTTGTTCAAACTCACAAAATAACCAACTTGCCTAGCTTGGGTCAAGATTCTATCCAAAGGCTGTTTTAAGAATTGGGTAAGGTCCCATAATATTTAGAACTCATCTTTTCTAGAGCTATGTGTGAAGCGTATACACTAAAACAAGGTAACAAGCCAAGGAATAAATGACTGATGTCCTTACTACATGGCTCAAAATAACATGCTAATTATAAAGTTAAATAACCTACTAAAGCTTTACATAAAACAAAATATAAAAAGCTATCTAAATTTCTTAAAGTCTTAAGTTTCCTAAATATTTAGATATTTAACAGACATTCTTAACAAAATGAACTTCACATAAAACCATTTTAAATGTTTTAACCAAACCATTAGATTATTAGATCATACTATTATCATTTTAAAAACAAAATCCTGATTGACTTTTTAACATTTTTACTTATAGATTGCGAGTTTCCTGACTATTATTGGAAGTTCAATGGGCCAAGTTAGTATTTACAGCTGCCAGTTTAGGAAATATTGTACTATGGTAGAGAAGGCCAAAATCATAGGTACCAAAATATCATCTATGGAAGAATTAACTTCAACACAGTTTAAAAGTATACTGTCTAAATTCAGAAACTACCTTCGACAAATTGTTAATATGGCCATTGAGAAGCGCATTGGTATTTTCAATGTTATGAGTTTTGATTATCAGTTACAATGCTTACCATATGTTGAGAACATCATAGATATGAGCCAAAATCTCTTGAGATCTGTAATTGAAAGAAAGAATGCAAATCTACTGGAGGTAAGTATTTTGAATATTCCTATTGCATGAGAATCAATTTTTTAAATTTGTAACACTGTATTGAGATAACATCAGCTTATAATATTATGTAAGTTTCATGTGTACCACATTATATTTCAGTCCTTTTCTTCCTATCCTAAAGTAGCCATTCTGACAGGTGTGAGATAATATCATTGTGGCTTTGATTTGCATTTCTGTAATAATTAGTGATGTTGAACATCTTTTCATGTGACTATTGGCCATTTGCATGCCTTCAGTGGAAAAAAGTCTATACAGCTCTTCTGCCCATTTTTAAATTGAACTGTTTGTTTTTCCATTGTTGAGTTGTATGAGTTCTTTATATATTTTGGATCTTCACCCCTTATCAGATTTAAGGTTTACAAATATCTTCTTCCATTGAGTAAGTTGTTTGTTTTTTTTAATTTTTTCATGGTTTCCTTTCCTGTGCAGAAGCTTTTTAGTTTGATGTTATCCCATTTGTTTATATCTGATTTTGTTTTCTTTGCCTGAGGAGAAAAATATTAAGAGAAATGTCAAAGAGTTTACTGCCCATGTTTCCTTCTAGGATTTTTATGGTTCAGGTCTTACATTCAAGTTTTTAATCGATTTTGAGTTGATTTTTGTGTGTGGTTTAAGGTAGTGGTCCAGCTTCACTCTTTCACGTATGGCAGGTCAATTTTCCCAAAACTTATCAGATAGACTTTTCATTTTCCATTGTATGTTCCTTGCTCCTTTATTATAAATTAATTGTCCATATATATGTGGGTTTATTTCTGGGCTGTCATTTTTGTTCCATTGATCTATGTATCTTGTTTTATGCCAGCACTCTGCTGTTTGAATTACTGTAGCTGTGTAATATGTTTTAAAATGAGAAAGTGTGATGGCTCTGGCTGTGTTTTTTTCTCAGGATTGCTTTGCTTATTTGGGGTCTTTTGTAATTCCATATAAATTTTAGGATTTTTTTCTAGCTCTGTGGAAAATGTCACACATATTTTGATAGGGATTGCTTTGAGTCTGTAGATTGTCTTAGGTAATAGGGACATTTTAACATTAATTCTCCCAATCTATAAGCATGAAATACTTTTCCATTTCTTTGTGTCTTCTTCAGTTTCTTTCATTAATGTCTTACAGTTTTCAGCATACAGCTTTCATGTGTCTGGTCAAATTTACTTTTATGCATTTTATTTCCTTGGTATGATTTTAAATGAGATTGTTTTCTTAATTTCTCTTTATACTAATTCATTTTTACTATATATAAGCACAACAGATTCTTCTGTATTGATTTTAAGGCCTAGAATTTCACTGTATTCATTTATTATTTGTAATATTTTGTGTGGAGTCTTTTGGGTTTCATATATATAAAATCATGTTTTCCACAGATAGTAATAGTCTTTGTTCCTATTTTCCAAGTTGGATACATTTTATTTTCCTTCTACAATTGCTTTGGCTAGGAATCCCTGTGTTATGTTGAATAGAAGTGGTAAGAGTGAGCCTCCTTTGCTTGTTCAGAATTTAGCAGGAAGACTTTCACCTTATTACCATTGAGTGTTATATTGCCCTTGGATTTGTTGCATGGTGCTTCCCGGGTAGCACTAGTGTTAAAGAACATGCCTAGCAGTACAGGTAGATGTAAGAGACATGGGTTCGATCCCTGGATTGGAAATACCTCCTGGAGGAGGGCACAGCAGCCCACTCCAGTATTCTTGCCTGGAGAATCCCAAGGACAGAGGAGCCTGGGAGGCTCCAGTCTGTGAAGTTGCACAGTGTCTGACACGACTGAAGAGACTAAGCATGCATGCATGGCCTTTATTATGTTGAGATATGTTCCCTCTAGATGCATGTTGCTGTGAGTTTTTACAATGAATGAATGTTGAATTTTATCAAATGCTTTTACTACATCTATTGCGATGATCACATGGTTTTTGTCTTTTGTTTTCTTGATGTGCTGTATCACTTTGATCGATGTGTATAAATGGAACCATTGTGACCCTGGAATGAATAAAACTTGATCATGGTGCATGATCCTTTTTATGTGTTGTTAGATTTTGTTTGCTAATATTTTGTTGAGGATTTTTGCATCTATATTCATCAGAACTGTTGGCATGTAATTTTCTTTTTTGGTAATGTTTTGGTCTGGTTTTGGTATCAGATGATTGGGACCTCATAGAATGAATTTGTGGAGAAGGTAATGGCAACCCACTCCAGTACTTTTGCCTGGAAAATCCCATGGATGGAGGAGCCTGGTAGGCTGCAGTCCATGGGGTAGCTAAGAGTCGGACATGACTGACCGACTTCACTTTCACTTTTCACTTTCCTGCATTAGAGAGGGAAATGGCAACCCACTCCAGTGTTCTTGCCTGGAGAATCCCAGGGGCGGGGGAGCCTCGTGGGCTGCTGTCTCAGGAGTCACACAGAGTCGGACACGACTGAAGTGACGAAGCAGCAGCAGCAGCAGAATGAATTTGGGGATGTTCTGTTCTCTTCAGGTTTTGGGGAGAGTTTGAGAATGATAGGTATAAGTTCTTTGTATGTTTGTAAGTTCTTCCCTGTGAAGCTATTCTGTCTTGGACCTCTGTTTGCAGGGAGTTTTTTAAAATTACAGATTCTGTTCCAATTCTAATAATTGATCTATAAATTTTCTGTTTCTTCTTGATTCAGTTTTGGCAGGCTTTATGTTTCTAGGAATTTGTCTGTTTCTTCTGGGTTGTCCATTTTGTTGGCATGCACTTTACATGCCTCCTCCTGAGAAACCCGTGTGCAGATCAAGAAGCAACGATTAGAACTGGACATGGAATAACAGACTGGTTCCAAATTGGGAAAGGAGACTGTCAAGGCTGTACATTGTCACCCTGATTATTTTACTTATATGCAGAGTATACCATGCAAAATGCTGGGCTGGATGAAGCACAAGCTGGAATCAAGATTGCCAGAAGAAATATCATTAACTTCATATATGCACATGACACCACCCTAATGACCAAAAGTGAAGAGAAACTAAAGAGCCTCTTGATGAAAGTGAAAGAGGAGAGTGAAAAAGCTGGCTTAAAACTCAACATTCAAAAAACGAAGATCTTGGCATCCGGTCCCATCACTTCATGGCAAATCGATGGGGAAACAATGGAAACTGACAGACTTTATTTTCTAGGCTCCAGAATCACTGTGGATGGTGACTGCAGCCATGAAATTAAAAAAAAAAAAAAATGCTTGCTCCTTGGAAGAAAACCTATGACAAACATAGACAGCATATTAGAAAGAAGGGACATCACTTTGCTAGCAAAGGTCCATATAGGCAAAGCTATGATTTTTCCAGTAATCATGTACAGATGTGAGAGATCATGTACAGACCAACAAGAAGGCTGATACAGAAGAACTGACGCTTTCAAATTGTGGTGCTGGAGAAAACTCTTGAGAGTCCCTTGGACTGCAAGGAGATCAAACCAGTCAATTCTAAAGGAAATCAGTCCTGAATATTTGTTGGGAGGACTGATGCTGAAGCTCAGGCTCCAATACTGTGGCCACTAGATGCAAAGAGTTTACTCATTGGAAAAGAACTGATGCTGGGAACGATTGAAGGCAGAAGAGCATGACAGAGGATGAGATGGTTGGTTGGCATCAACGACTCAATGAACATGAGTTTTAGCAAACTTGGAAATAGTGAAGGACAGGGAAGCCTAGCATGCTGCAGTCAATGGGGTTGCAGTCAGACACTACTGAGAAACTGAACAACTGTTCATAGTCTTTTCTTATGGTTTTCTGTATTTCTGTGACATCAGTTGTTGTTTCTCATCTTTCTTATTTTGTTTATTTAGTCATGTCTCTTTTCTTCTTGGTGAGCCTGTCTAGAGGAGATTTGTTGATTTTGTTTATCCTTTAAAAAAAACATCTCTTGGATTTATTTATTTTTCTTTTTTTTATCTTAATTTAATTTTTTCACTCTCTTTTTTATTTCCTTCCTTCAGCTGACTTAATTTTTATTTGTTCTTTTTCTAATTCATTTAGGTGGTAGGCAGGTTGCTTGAGATTTTTCATATCTTTTGAATAAAGCTTGTGTCATTATGAATTTTCTTCTTAGAACTGCTTTTGCTGTATCCCATAGATGTTGATAGTAATGTTTTCATTATTTGCCTAGAGTTATTTTTTATTTCCTATTTTATTTCCTCATTGACTCATTCTTTTTTTAGTATCAAGTGTTTAGTCACCATGTAATTGTGGTTTTTTGCTTGTTTTCTTTCTATGGATGATTTCTAGTTTCATGCCATTGTGGTCAGAAAAGATACTTTAAATAATTTCTATCTTCTTAGTTTGTTGAGGCTTATTTTGTGTACTAATATGTGGTCTATCCTAGAGAATGTTCCATATGTGCTTGAAAATAATGTGCATTTTGTTTGTTTTTTTGATACAGTGTCTTGTAGATATCAATTCTTGTTATTTAGCTGCTAAGTCGTGTTCAAATTTTTGCAACCCTGTTGATTGTAGCCCTCCAGGCTCTTTTGTTCATGAGATTTCCCAGGCAAGAATACTGGAGTAGGTTGCCATTTCTTTCTCCAAGGGAGCTTCCCAACCCAGAGATCAAACCTGCATCTCCTCCAGTGGCAGGTGGATTTTTTTTTTTTTTTTTTTTTTTACCACTGAGCTACCTGGGAAATCCATAATTCCTGAAGAAAATCAACCCCAAATATTCACTGGAAGGACTGTTGTTGATGCTGAAGCTCCAATACTTTGGCCATTGGATGTGAAGAGCTGACTCATTGGAAAAGACCCTGATGCTGGGAAAGATTGAGGGCAAGAGGAGAAGAGGGTGGCAGAGGATGACATGGTTAGATAGCATCACCAATTCAATGGACATGAATTTGAGCAAACTCCAGGAGATAGTGGAGGACAAGAGGAGCCTGGTGTACTACAGTCCATGGGGTCACAAAGAGTTGGATACAACTGAACAACAACAACAAAGTTTATATCCTTATCCTCTCTATACTTAAGCACCTTTATCTGTAAATTGGGGATAATATTTGTAATTGACCTACAGAAGTTGTGAGAATTAAAGAAGTTAATGATTGCAAAGCTCTTTTACCCTTTCTGGCACATAGTGAACTTATGTGAGTTACTTCTACAGTTAGAAGAATCATTGTTATTAGTTCCAGAAAGTTGTTTCTGAGCTATATGTATTTTTAGAAAGTGGTTCTGAAAGTTATGTTTATTTTTCTTCTTTCTGGCTTCTGCATGCCCCCAGGTGTGTTTTTATAAAGGGAAGTAGCTTCCCTTTATATAGTTAAGGAAATTCCCTTATTTGCATAAGAGTTCCTAACTTGATATGTGTTTTTTAATCATAAGTTAACTTTATCAAATCCTTATTCTTTTTATCTGTTGTGATAATCATGCAGTTGTTTTCCTTTAACCTTTTAATGCAGTTAATTACATTAATTGACTTTCTAAGTTTAATTTCATATCTGAATCAATAGATATACCTTACCAGTGTGCACATGCACATAGATATATTGCTACATTATTTTTTAAATTTTGCCTTTATGCTTGCTTATAAGTGAAATTGGTCTGTAATTTTCTTTTCTTTTACAATCCTTAACTGAATGTACTACTAGTGACAAAAAGGAAGTTTGGGAATATTTCATGTCTTTCTACTACTCTCTTCTATAAAAATGTAATTATCTGTTTTCTTTGGGATATGAGTTTAAGATATTTTTCTGGAATTTAATTGGGATTTGTGGTTGGAGTCAGGACAGTTGTCTTTACTCAGTCTTATATTGTGAGCATTTTCAGTAAAATTCAGCAGGCATCATTATAAACCCATTACTAAATTATTTTATTTGATTCTCAAAACTGTAATGAGGACACCAAGTTTATTAAAGTAAAGCTACTTTGGTTCATGCAGTTAGTAAATATTGGAACTAGGATTCAAACACAGGTCTCTCTGACTTTAAAGTCAGTTCATATTAACCCTGTGATAAAAATGTATATTCAAGAGCAGGTTCACGTATGTGCATGTGCACACATATATACCCATACACCATAAAATGGATACAATTTCTGCTTGGTTAGCATAATTATCTCTAGGTGGTGAAGTAATAGGTATTTTTATTTTATAAAGTTTTTTATTGCTGTTTTTGCATGAGCATATAGTCAAGTAGAATAAGTATTTAAAAAATTAGAACATACACAAGCAATTCAAGGCTGTGAGCTGAAAATTAAACTGATATTGATTCCAGAATTATGATTACTCATCAAGAGCCCTTGAAACATGAGGGAAACTATGGTAAAATTGTAATTTAAGTATAGGAATTTAATTCTTTTGAAAATCTAATGGAATGATATACAAATACTTATAAAAAGTGTGGATGTAATATATACACATATATATGGGCTTCCCTGATGTTAAAGAATCCACTTGCAATTTGGGACACATAGGTTCGATCCCTGGGTTAAGAAGATCCTCTGGGGGAGGGCACGGCAACCCACTTCATTATTCTTGCTTGGAGAATCTCCATGGACAGAGGAGCCTGGCAAGCTAAAGTTCATGGGGTTGCAAAGAGTTGGACATGACTGAGCGACTAAGCACACCACAGCACACACATACATTTGTGCATATATTTGTAATGACTGCGTATACTTACAATGGATACAAACAGGATTTGGAATCAGATTTGGGCTTGAATTATAGCTCTGTAACTCACTAAATTTCATATTTTAGGCTTATTAATCCTTCTGAAACTCAGTTTCCCTCTTTGCAGACTAGAGAAAATAACACTCAAGTAGTAAATATGTTTTTTAAAATTTCTTAAATTGAAGAAAGTAGGGAAAACCACTAGACCATTCAGGTATGACCTAAATCAAATCTCTTATGATTATACAGTGGAAGTGACAAATAGATTTAAGGCATTAGATCTGATAGACAGAGTCCCTGAAGAACTATGGACGGAAGTTCATGACACTGTACAGGAGGCAGGGATCAAGACCATCCCCAAGGAAAAGAAATGCAAACAGGCAAAATAGTTGTCTGAAGAGGACTTACAAATAGCTGTGAATAAAAGAGACATGAAAGGCAAAGGAGAAAACAAAATATATATCCATGTGAATGCAGAGTTCCAAAGAATAGCAAGGAGACATAAGAAAGCCTTCCTCAGCAATCAATGCAAAGAAATAGAGAAAAACAATAGAATGGGAAAGACTAGAGATCTCTTTAAGAAAATTAGAGATACCAAGGGAACATTTCATGCAAAGATGGGCTCAATAAAGGACAGAAATGGTATGGACCTAACAGAAGCAGAAGATATTAAGAAGAGGTGGCAAGAATACACAGAAGAACTATACAAAAGAGATCTTCATGACCCAGATAATCATGATGGTGTGATCACTCAACTAAAGCAAGACATCCTGGAATGCAAATTCAAGTGGGCCTTAGGAAGCATCACTACAAACAAAGCTAGTGGACTTGATGGAATTCCAGTTGAGCTATTTCAAATCCTAAAAGATGATGCTTTGAAAGTGCTGTACTCAATATGCCAGCAAATTTGAAAAATGCAGCAGTGGCAACAGGACTGGAAAAGGTCGGTATTCATTCCAATCCCAAAGAAAGGCAGTGCCAAAGAATGCTCAAACTGCTGCACAATTGCACTCATATAAGTAATGCTCAAAATTCACCAAGTCAGACTTCAATAGTACTTGAACCGCGAACTTCCAGATGTTCAAGCTGGATTTAGAAAAGGCAGAGGAACCAGAGATCAAATTGCCAACATCCACTGGATCATCAAAAAAGCAAGATAAGTCCAGAAAAACATCTACTTCTGCTTTATTGACTATGCCAAAGGCTTTGACTGTGTAGACCACAACAAACTATGGAAAATTCTGAGAGATGGGAATACCAGATCACCTGACCTGCCTCTTGAGAAATCTGTATGCAGGCCAGGAAGTAACAGTTAGAACTGAACATGGAACACAGACTGGTTCTAAATCGGGAAAAGATTATGTCAAGGCTATATATTGTCACCCTGCTTATTTAACTTATATGCAGAGTACATCATGAGAAATGCTGGGCTGGATGAAGCACAAGCTGGCATCAAGATTGCCAGGAGAAATATCAATAACCTCAGATATGCAGATGACATCACCCTTATGGCAGAAAGCAAAGAAGAACTAAAGAGCCTCATGATGAAAGTGAAAGAAGAGAGTGAAAAAGTTGGCTTAAAACTCAATATTCAAAAAAAAACAACAACTCAATATTCAGATCATGGCATCTGATCCCATCACTTCATGGAAAATAGGTGGGGAAACAGTGGAAACAGTGAGAGACTTTATTTTTTTGAGCTCCAAAATCACTGCAAGTGGTTAAAAGATACTGGATCCTTGGAAGAAAACTTATGACCAACCTAGACAGCATATTAAAAAGCAGAGACATTACTTTGCCAACAAAGGTCCATAGAGTCAAAGCTATGGTTTTTCCAGTAGTCGTGTATGGATGTGAGAGTTGGACTACAAAGAAAGCTGAGCACCAAAAAACTGATGCTTTTGAACTGTGGTGTTGAAGAAAAGTCTTGAGAATCCCTTGGACAGCAAGGAGATCCAACCAGTACATCATAAAGAAAATCAGTCCTGAATATTCATTGAACAGATTGATGTTGAAGCTGAAAGTCCAATACTTTGGCCACCTGATGTGAAGAACTGAGTCATTTGAAAAGACCCTGATGCTGGGGACGATTGAAGGCAGGAGGAGAAGGGGACGACAGAGGGTGAGATGGTTGGATGGCATCACCGACTCAATGGACATGAGTTTGAGTAAAATCCAGGAGTTGGTGATGGACAGGGAGGCCTGGCGTGCTGCAGTCCATGGGATCGCAAAGAGTCGGACACGACTCAACAATTGAACTGAACTGACTGAGTAAACATGCTGTCAAAACAAAAT
Source organism: Bos taurus (assembly GCF_002263795.3). Lineage (NCBI taxonomy): Eukaryota > Metazoa > Chordata > Mammalia > Artiodactyla > Bovidae > Bos > Bos taurus. The sequence goes on from NC_037343.1 coordinate 28,188,157, forward strand.
CAGATCGTGTACATAAAGAACATAACATATAAATGCTCAAAAAAATGGGAGCAATTATTACGCACCATTCACATTTCAGTCATAGCCTTGTTACTACTACCACATTTACTTCTTAGAACAGATTTACTCATAACAGTCCTTATTTATGTCTCATGTGCATGCATGCTGAGTTGCTCAGTCGTGTCTGATTTTTGCAACCCCATGAGCTGTAGCCTGCCAGGCTCTTCTGTCCATGGAAATACTGGACACAGGAATACTAGGGTGGTTTGTCATTCCCTTCTCCAGAGGATCTTCCCGACCCAGGGATCAAACCTGGGTCTCCTGCATTGCCAGCAGACTCTTTACCATCTGAGCCACCAGAGAAACTGTCTTTATGTCTTAGCAGCATTTATTTTATGTGCAGATTACATTCAAGTTCCTTCTGTTAACAATAGAAAGGATTTGATCTTGTTAATGCTCCGGTATTTAAGCAATACTTAGAATAGTGTCTAGATGATGTCTTTTTTTTGAAATTATAATTATGTAAGTTAGTGAAAGATATTGAGTAACTACTTTTCTAAAATAATGAAAAATCATTATATAATTGTAATTGATTTGTTAATGATTTTAGGTTATAGACTCATCCTTGCAGAAGCTGGAATATACTCCCACTGAAATAGAAGAATTTTTGGAATATTTTACTTTTTTGGATGCAATTTCTTCAAAAATATCTAAGTTAGAAAAAGAGTACACAATAGTTGCTCAGCTGTATTCTGTTGTAAGGTATTACCAGATCCATGTTTCAGAAGAGCAAATTGCCATTTATAAAATCCTTCTCATCAAGTTTGGTCAACTAAAAACTTCTGTGAAGTTAAGCGAAACAAATAAAGATGCTGCTATTTCTAAATTCAGAGACAATTTGGAATCATACATCACTGGTCTACGTATTGAAGTTAGTAATTTAAAAGCCAAAGTAAGTTTTGTTTCTCATTATGTAAGCCTAGCATATAGGTATTTCCTTTCTGTGGAATCTTAAGTAAATAATTTAGTCCAAGTATTCTTAACCTGGAATCCACAGACATAATTTTGATTTGTGAATTTGAATGAGAAGTGAAATTATGTGTCTGTTCTCACTAACCTCTAACTGAAGTTTAGCATTTTCTCCAACTTTGAGTTAATGTAGACAAGCAACAGTAAAGTGGTGATTTTTTTCCATAGGCTTCAACAGACTGCTAAAGTTGGCGCATGACATAAACAGAGCTAAAAAAAACCCTGGATACTTTTTGGGCCTTAGTCTAGGCCAAACGATAATAATTCCAGCTTCACTCACTTATGAGGAGCAAACTACAATAAACACCAACATTTACTGAGCTTTAACTAAGCGTCAGTGACCATGCTACGTGCTTTATTGTTTTTCTGCATGAAAACAAACAAACACCTGAGTTTTAAAGAGGTTAACTAACTTGCTTAAGATCACAGTGAGGGCTAGGGCTCCAGAATCCTTGCTTCTTTTCACTCCCCTCTATCCCCACCACCATTACAAGTTACTATTATCATATTTATTCAATATATTTTGGTACCTAATATGTATTAAGCACAATATTATGTATTACAATTAGTTGCTTTAAAAATTTTCTGCATCTATGCAGAATCTATACTGGCCTCACACAAATAAAATAAAGGTGAAAAAATAGGCATATGAGAGTACTTGAATGCATTCAATTGCAATCTTTAAAATATTACGAGAAATTTCATATGCATGTGTACCAAGGTTTCTAGTTCACCCTATTTATATGTTAAGTGTACTAGGTTGGACACTGAGATGGAATATCTGTGTTACAGTAGGTTCATTGGAAAGTGCTTCTGGCAACAGTGTGAGGGCTTGAAGTAATCAAGGTTGGACAGAAGGAAAAATTGAACTCTAGTGTCATTGCCATGTAGGTTTCATAGGATCCTATGCTCTATGCTTAGTTGCTCAATTGTGTCTGACTCTTTGCAACCCTGTGGACTGTAGCCCACCAGGCTCCTCTGTCCATGGGGATTCTCCAGGCAAGAATACTGGAGTGGGTTGCCATGCCCTCCTCCAGGGGATCTTTCCAGCCCCGGGATTGAACCCAGGTCTCCCGCATTGCGGGGAGATGCTTTACCATCTGAGCAACCAGGGGAATCTCTAAATTGGAATGACTCTGCAGAGTTATCCTGAATGAAGACAAAAGGGCTGGTTCTTTACACATCCATGATAGAGCTATAAGTGAAAGTGAAAGTGAAGTCGCTCAGTCGTGTCCGACTCTTTGTGACCCCATGGACTGCAGCCTACCAGGCTCCTCCGTCCATGGGATTTTCCAGGCAAGAGTACTGGAGTGGGTTGCCATTGCCTTCTCCTTGGATGGAGCTATAGAGGGGGTGTAATCTTGTGTGACTTTTTGGTAAAGGGCAACCCCTGGAGAGGGTCTCAGCTAGAGTAAGCATCTATCTTTAGGTTCACTGATTCTTTCTTCTATCATCTGCATGCTATTATTGAATCAAATCCAATGAACTTCTACTTTTGTTTATTGTGTTTCTCAGTTCTAAAATTTTCATTTGATTTTTAATTATATCTTTTTTTATTTTTCTTTGCTAAGACTTTCTATTTTCCCAATGGCTTCAAGAATATACATTATTTCTATGCAGCATTGTTATAAAACCTGCTTTATATTCTTTGTCAGATAATTCGAACATCTGTGTCATCTAGACATTGGTGTCTGTTGATTATTTTTTCCCATGTGAGTTGAGGTTTTCCTGGTTTTTTGTATATGGAGTAATATTGGATTAAATATTATGCTCTAAAGTTCTGTTTCATACCTAAATGCCATGTTGGTATTTTTGTTTTAGAAAACTGTTGACCTAGTCAGATTCAGGTCCCAAGTTCCAACCCACTTTCTTTGGGCTGTGGGTTTCTTTCCATTGTTATTTCCATTATCAATATCTCTAAGGTGCTGTTCAGACCATGTGTGTGCCGTCCAGTGGTCAGTATTATTCTGGGTAGTGGTATGTTAGTTTAATCTCAGAGTCTTTGATGTGCTGAATAGGATCAGATCTATATGTGTGTAGCTCAGCTGAGCCCAGGAGTTCACACAACTTTACGTAATTACTTTCCAGAGGTCCTTTCTGTTTACAGTCTTCTCCATATTTTCCAGATTCTCTGCACTCTTTTTTTCAGTCCTCTGTTAGAAAACTGGGACTTGTTACTGTACTCTGTCAACTTCCATAACTGCACCCACATCTGGGGCAAAGTAGTAGAACACAGAGAGAAAAAAATCAACAGGGTTGACCCTCCTTAGAACCACAGATTACCAAGACAGAAAGTAAAGTTCTCGTCTCTGAGTTTCAGCTCCTGAGGCTTCCATTGCCACCACCTTAAAATTGTTTGAGGACTGGGTTGTGAGAAAAAAGAAAGAGAGAAAAAGAGGATTTCCATACTCTGAGTATTAGGAGCTGTCAAAGAAAACCCAGAGTTGAACAGTAGTCAAAGTGGTTGGTAAAAACAGATTTTCATTCAGTATGATTGCAATAGGGGAAATGATCTGTTGTCTAGGATGAGCAGACACTGAGGATGGGAATTCTGGTTAAATTGACTTAGCAAGGTTCTTACTAAAACTTAATTTTATAAGGAAGTGCACATATGAGCCTAAAAGTTACAACCTACTTAGTAGTCAGTCAGAAAGAAAAGAAAGTGAAATCGCTCAGTCGTGTCTGACTCTTTGTGACCCCATGGAGCCTACCAGGTCCCTCTGTCCATGGGATTTTCCAGGCAATAGTACTGGGAGGTGGCGGGGAGTTGCCATTTGCTTCTCCAGGGGATCTTCCCGACCCAGAGATTGAACCCAGGTCTCCCACATTGTAGACAGATGCTTTACCATCTGAGCCACCAGGGAGCCTGACTAAAGTTTGGTCAAGCAAAGAATCTTTGTCAGAACCTTTCTTGCTCCTCAAGTCAGAATTGGTAAGTTCTCCTAGAGCTCTCACTGGTTTTGCCTCCTGAAAATTCCTCCCAGGTTTCTAATACATTGAGCTTAGGTCAGGGAGAAAATGGTAAACTCATTGCTAATTTGGTAGCATTTCAAGTTACCATCTTCTTCCCCAATCTGCCTTCTACAATTTATTTTCAGGTTCCTCACCTCACTGCTCCCTCCATGTGTTCTGTCCAGGTTTCACTGGGAAAGACAGGGTGGGGCATATTTACTCCATCTTCTGATGGGTGCAATTACATAAACTTTTAAATTATTTTATTGGTATATTTAGTGACATATCATTCTGTGAAGATCTCAATTAGAATACTGCTGATAGAGTTGACAAAACTTTACCTCCATCTAAGCAACTAAGATTATTTCTCCAAGTATTCCCTCCCCCCCAAAGATAGCTCATATACAAACATAAATAAATATTAATGAATGGAAATTGCAGGAAAAGCCTAAAGAAAATTTTGTGATAATCCATTATATAAGCATCACTGATATAGATTATTCTAAACCCTCTCCATCATCACAGATACTGTTTCTCAATTGCTTAAGCTTTTGTGTTACGATTGCTATCAGTACTTGTTGGATGACCACACTACACATAACACAATGGTACATGCAGTTCCATAGGTTTGATTTTTTTTTGAAGAATAAGGTGGTAGGATCCAAATTCATTACTTCTTCCAACAGCTTTTATGTATGATACTAGGTTCTAAGAGGTATACAAAAATAAATAAGTGAAATTATCCTTAATCTGCAGAATTTTATAATGTAGTAAGAAATCAGAACAAAATTTTACTTATATTCCTCTTTGGAGGTTATTGTTGCAAATGTCCACAATTTTCTGTGCAGTGGGAAAACTAATAATATAAGGTAGCATGTGATAAACATCATTCAAATAATACCAAGTTCAGCTTCATCAGAAAAAGCAAGTAAGTTTTGGAGTGCAGGCTATCATAGGGCCCTACCCTGGAACTGCCACTTACCATTAGATGATGGGAACCTCTGAACTTCTTGAAAAATCATGGAAAATATAAATTATCTCTCAAATTTCTTGTATGTACTTAGTAAATAAGGTCTTCAATGTTACTTATCACAGGACCTGACATACAGAAAGTACACAAATTTTAGGTATTATTGTAATAAAAAAGAATTAAAATTAAGCATAATCATAAATAAGTATAAATTAAGGACAGTCTTTTCAGATAATGATTGCAAATAAAGTTTGTTGACACTTAGGTGGCATATTAAAATGCTGTCAATAAAACATGTTTAAGTTCAGAACATTACACCCTCCTAAAAATGTTTTATTATTTTTTTAGATAAGAAATTCTATTTTGTTATGTGCTAGTACTCCAGTGTCAACAGCAATGGAAATGATCCAGACTCTTTCAGAGGAAGCTGCAAGTTTAGCTGTCAAAGCTAAAACATATTCAAACTATCAGGATTGTTTCGATGATTCCCAGTCTCATATGAATTTTCTTAATATGGAAGAGCTTACACAAATTGTACTTTCAGATATTGCTGACATTGACTATGACTTAACCTTAAGGAAAATATTATGGGATGCACAAGAGGAATGGGGAACACTCTTTTGGGAATGGAGGAATAGCACTCTTGACAGTATTGATACAGAATCAGTATATAGAAATGTTTCAAAATGGATGCAAATAATCTTTGTACTAGAAAAAGGTAAAGTGTCTTTCTCAAGTTTTTCTACTTAAGATTACACAAAAATGGCTACTAGACCAGCAAGATCATTGTCCTTGGCTTTGTTACTTTACCTGTTCCAAGGACTGACCATTAATGACTGAAAAGACAGTACAAGAGTATAGGTAGGAATCACTTCCTGAAGCAAGAAAGAGATTAAAACTTTGGAAAAAATTTTTTAATTAATTAGTAACAATTTTGTATCTGTTAAAAATTGATTCTCTAGGTAGAACCCCAAATACTTCCACCTGATTCTGGCTCTTAGAACCACGGATGTTTTGATGTTAAGGACCCACCTTCAAACCCTCACTGTGTGTGCAGATAGTATACTTTGGCCAATGCGAGAAACAGCCAGAGTCATTTTGATAGGTTTTCCTTCTGCTAATCATCAAATTTGAAATCTTGCCAACACAGAGATGCTGTGTTGCACACAGAATTTTGCAAGCAATTCTGTAAAATCAAATCCTTTCCAAATAGAAAGCTTTATTCCACTTGGCAAGATAATGCTTTTATTTTTTAAATTCCTCTGATCTCTCAGCTATACCTTAAGCTATAGTTTTTTTTATAGTTTTTTTTGTTTTATTGTTTTTTTTCCTTTCAAGGAAAACACCTTATTTTGCTTGTTTTTAAATTATATAAGAAATATGACTATCACAGAAACTGTAGAAAAGAGAAAACTTGGGGACAAATCACCCAGAGTGTTAAAGCAACACAACACTCATTTTGTGCATTCTCTTTCAATATTGTGTCATATATCTGTTTCAGAGAGCAACATATAAAGTAACAAGTAGATAAAACTTTCTTTTATCCATAGTTTCCCAGATTAAATCTTGTTCACCACAGTATAGACTTGCAAAAAACTTATTCTCATCTTTCTATCTGATCAAGTCTTGAAATACACTTTGTCATTCAACATAGCTTTATAAAATAAGCCTCATCTGTACCAACTGGATAGTCAAGAATATGCGTATAGTTTTCAGTTCTCTCAAGTGCCCTACTTTGGCTATTTCTCTGTCTCCTCCCTCTTTTATAAATTGAGTAAAAGGTTATCAGGGTTGGACCTTCAGCTGCACAGGTTTTGAGTCCTGCACCCTTTGTGTGTGCTGTGCTTAGTTACTCAGTTGTGTCCGACTCTTTGCAACCCTGTGGACTGTAGCCCACCAGGCTCCTCTGTCCATAGGGATTCTCCAGGCAAGAATACTGGAGTGGGTTGCCATGCTCTCCTCCAGGGGATCTTCCCGACCCAGGAATCTGTATTGTGGTGTGGTGTTAATGCCAGAGGAAAGATCAGTTCTGGTCTACAGCAAAGTTTTTACCTTTATTTTCTACATTTCAGTGTAAAGATATATTCTTTATGAAATGATAGTGATTGGCTTTTTCCCTTAATGTTCTTTTAATGAGCAGAATTGAAAAGCCCCAAAACCAAAATAGTCTTTTGAATTATTTATGTGTACCTCTCTGTCTGTATGTCTATCTTGTCAGGGAAAATCTGGGAAACCCTGTGGTAACTAGCTATCTCTAGTATCAAATTTTGCAAAATAACTTGTTCTGATAGTTTGGGGTTTTATTCACTAGTCCTGATTAATTATTTCTCTTTATTTTAATCCATGCTTGATTCTTATGGGAGAATGATGTTAATAAGCCTCATTATTTTAGTACAGATTAATAACTGATAAAGCAGTATTACATTAAATAGCAAATTTGTTTTCTGGCTTAGAAAATGTGGACTGTATGATAAAGCTGCTGACCCCTTGCTTCTTATAGGTCTACCTAAAAATGACATGGTGACACATCTTAAGCAATCAGTGATAGATTTTAAACAAGAGCTGCCAATCATCATAGCACTAGGAAACCCCTGTCTCAAGCCAAGGCATTGGGAGGCTTTCCAGGAGATTATTGGAAAGTCAGTGTCTCTTGATAAAAACTGTACAGTAGAGAATCTTCTAGTACTCAAGGTAAGTTAAAATAGTTTGAAATAAAGTTGGCATAGCAGAAGGCCCAAATCTAAGTAGGCAAGTAAATCTACAAGGAGTAGGAAATGAAAAATAAGACATTTATGGAATGTTAGGAAAAGCAGGAGTGTAATGTATTAGTAGATAGGTGATGCTTCATTGGTGATAGTTTAGTACAGATTAATAACTGATAAAACTAGTATTACATTGAATAGTAAATTTGCTTTTTGGTTTAAAAATATGATGTACATATTATAAGCATAAGCCATTCATCGTGCCATTACTACTAGGTGATTCGAAAACAGTAATACTGGTTTTCATGCACAACAAATGAAATTAAATTAGTGTTTTTATTTAACAGTGATACTTCTTGTGGAGAGTAAATTTTATAGGAATACAATCAAAACTACAGTATTTATATAAAATGAAGATATATTAAGAGCATGTTAGGGTGGCCCTGCAAATAACTTGATATTCTATTTAAAATATACAATTAGCAGCTATTTGATTTACCTGTAGGTTTTGTTATAAAAATAAAATTTTACTATGATTTTCATGGTTAAAATTTTTCTATTTTCATGTGTAGTTTACAGTAAGCTTCATTTATATTATATGTTCCACAGTTGACAATGTCTAATATAACCAAAATAATATTTTATGCCTATAATTTTCTACTAAATGATTTGCTATAATGAGGAAATGAAGAAAATTTTTTAGACAGGAATTTTAAAAGTGAACTTTAATTTATTTTAAAAATTAATTTATATCTCTAGCCCTAAATTCAGCTGCCCTCCTGAACTCATAGATCCACCTCCGCTTATATGTCTAAAAAGTATCTCAAAGTTAACATGTCAAAAATGCACTTCTCTTTCTCCATCTCCAAAGTTCCACTCTTCCTTTATCCTCCCCATCTTAGTTAATGGCACCTCCACTTTTTTTCTAGTTACTTAAGCTAAAAATGATGAAATAATCTTTGAATCCTCTCTTGCTCTCTTTCCTCATCCCATCTAAATGTTGCATCCTTCCCTGGATCATTATCAGAGTATCCTAGCTGAACTATGGTCCAAGAGTGAATTCATCAAAATATCTAGATAGTTTCAGACTATTTAATCAGTGCCAATGAGCATTCCAAAAATCTGGCACAATTTCAACCGTCAGTTCAGTCGCTCAGTCATGTCTGACTCTTTGCGACCCCATGAATCACAGCACGCCAGGCCTCCCTGTCCATCACCAACTCCCGGAGTTCACCCAAACTCATGTTCATCGAGTCGGTGATGCCATCCAGCCATCTTATCCTCCATCGTCCCCTTCTCCTCCTGCCCCCAATCCCTCCCAGCATCAGGGTCTTTTCCAGTGAGTCGGCTCTTTGCATCAGGTGGCCAAAGTACTGGAGTTTCAACTTCAACATCAGTCTCTCCAATGAACACAAAGGACTGATTTCCTTTAGGATGGACTCATTGGATCTCCTTGCAGTCCAAGGGACTCTCAAGAGTCTTCTCCAACACCACAGTTCAAAAGCATCAATTCTTCAGCACTCAGCTTTCTTTATAGTCCAACTCTCACATCCATACATGACTACTGGGAATAAATGGAGATATTAAATAGGATGACATATGGGAACAGCAGTAGAATCTTCTTTCAGCGATAAAAACAAGAAGGGCAGCTAGTTAATTCCAAGATGCAGAGAAGAGCAGGTCTCCAAGTATCTCTGTTCTGGTGATTGAATCTGGAGATAATATATCAAGATTTTGTCCAATGGAAATTGGCAGTCAGTGCACATGGAAAGGTCTGTAAATACTCCATTAAAGTATTTTGAGAGGCATTTATCCTTATGGAGCTGTGTCAAAGTGAAGCCATGGAAAGCTGTGTCCATTAGAGTTATATTCTCTCAGACTGTTATATCCCAAGAATTATCATAGAAAGTAAAAACTTGTCACAGAATAATTAAGCAATTGGCATTAGTGCAGAGAAAAGAAAGCTGAAAGAAATAATGCTATCTGCAGATCTGCAGAAGGTGCTGTTAACTCTTTTTTACACTGACTAGAATCAGAAGAAATAAATACTGAGTCAGAAGTTTTCACTGAGCAAGAAGAATGTGAAATAGAATGGTTAAAAACTGAAAAGGGCTGCTTCATGAAAGTTAGACCATGAAGTCTCTGGTTAGGATATAAACCTAACTGGAATCAAATTTTCAACACATTCATTTAAATCTTCCGTTTTAAATGTATCAGGAATTATTTGCTCCATTGGATATTAAATTTTTTTGTTTTAGATGTTTCAGTATGAAAATGAAATAAATGAGATATCAACCTCAGCAACTAGTGAAGCCGCTCTTGAAAAAATGCTGTATAAGGTTATTGATCTTTGGAACACTACTCCTTTACATTTAGTTCTTCATCACACCGAGGCTTACTCTATCCTAATAATTTCATCTATAGATGATATATTAGTTCAGCTGGAAGAGTCTCAAATCATACTTGCCACAGTTAAAGGATCTTCCTATCTCGGGCCCATTAAGGTAAATATTACGGCAGAGAGAAATGTCTTAACCGTCTGTAGTTTTATCACTTTAATTTTTGCATCGTGTAAGCTTTTGAATGTATAAATCATTCATGTACTCATATAGAAGAGAGATTGAATATTTAGCATTTTAAATATTAAATATAACTTTTTATGGCAACACTAATTATTCATCAGGAAATGTCAGAAACTTTAATTTGGGCAGACAAGGTAAATTGACATCAAATTAAAAATATGACCATTTAAACCATGGTTTTTGCCAGCAGCAGCACTGCTGCTACATACAGCCACAGTTCTGACAGTCCTCATGCCAAAACTGTTGCCTTGAGATTCTTTTTGCTGAAGTGATATGTTTCATTTTCATTCCCTGTGCTATTTGTCTCAAAGGTTAATCCCACCTCTATATTTGTGTATCCTTACCATTATTTTAACAGCTTATATATCTATTCTAGTATAATTAGAAATTGAACTATAGAGTCAGCTTGTATTCAGTGTTCCCTCATAGTGTGTGTGCTAAGTCACTTCAGTTGTGTTTGCAACCGTATGGGGATTCTCCAGGCAAGCATACTGGAGCGGGGTACCATTCCCTTCTCCAGGGGATCTTCCTGACAAGGGACTGAACCAGCATCTCTTATGTCTCCTGTACTGGCAGGTGGGTTACCTCTTGCACCACCTGGGAAGCTCCATCGTTTTAACAGCTTCTGTATCTATTCTAGTATAATTAGAAATTGAATTATAGGTCAGTTTGTAGTCCATGTTCCCTTATAGTCTCTCTCTGAGCAGCCCCACATCCATAACATAGCTAAGAGTCATTTTAAAACTTTAGGAATCACAATAAGGTATAATAATATAGAGATATCTAAGAGTGAAATTAACATGATTGATTATAGATGGATAAAAAAACAAGAGAGAAATAGGTACTCAACAAGTGGACTTCACATTATTTACAAACACACAGACAGTTAGGGAAAGTGTCACTTATTTGGACCTGAGAGAAGAAAAACTCAGTAAATTACAAAAAAGAGATAATCCAAATAGACTGTTCTCTAACCACATTCAGTAAAATTTAAAAATGAACAGAAGAAGTAGCAAAAAATAGACCAAAACCAGCAACAACAAAATCACCCAGAAAAAAAAAAGGAAATTAATAAGCAGCTATGAGAATGTACAGGAAATGTTAATCAAATTTTTAAAATTATAAATAAGCAAAAAGAAGAGAATTACAAGTCAAACCTCGTCACAATTGGCTAGAGTTCAGTAAAAATGAATTTAATAAATGATAAACTAGGCATAGTCAAGAAGTTGAAAAGAACAGACACACGCATCCACACACACCACTTCCACTTCTAAGCAAGGAGTATGGGGACCAGGTACACCATTTTGCCTGAAATACTCAAATCATAACAGAAAAAATACATCAAACATCCTGGTTTTAGGAAAATGGACAGCAAACACTGAAGGACAAGGATCCCTGAGAGTTGGCAAACAAGCAAGTTGAGCCCTATTACTGCCCCATCATTCTGTCATTAGTTTCCATACCTGGATTGAGAGAGAGGGGAGGAATCCATCCAGAGGATGGTAGACTCCCTGGTATTAGGAGATGCTGTTGAAAGACTAAGAAGCAAAAGGAAGATAGAGTTTGCAGAATAAAGTATCAGGGAGGACAGAGCTGCACTGAAAGAACTTCAGAGATCTGTGGAAGATCCCGAGTCAGGTTTGCAGCATACCTAATCATATGAATGTGAAGAAACTAGTGGAGACCAGGACAATGGGCTTGAGTGAACTAGAAGGAACCTTTCACACAGAGCTGGGAACAATACCCATATCCACCAGCTACAATGACAACAACAACAAAAAACCTTTATAGCGCACAAGCATTAGAGGGCTTAAAAGGAAAATGCCACAATAATGTGTAATAATTAGTCCTAGATTAAATGCAGTTCTTGTCCTCCTTAACAAATCTAAAAACAACACTACAAGTGATAAAATTGCTTCTAAGTAGAAGGCAATGGCACCCCACTCCAGTACTCTTGCCTGGAAAATCCCATGGATGGAGGAGCCTGGTGGGCTGCAGTCCATGGGGTCGCTAAGAGTCGGACATGACTAAGCGACTTTACTTTCACACATCGGAGAAGGAAATAGCAATCCACTCCAGTGTTCTTGCCTAGAGAATCCCAAGGATGGCGGAGCCTGGTGGGCTGCCATCTCTGGGGTCACACAGAGTTGGACACGACTGAAGCAACTTAGCAGCTTAATTCCATCCAGAATAAAGCTTAAAAATAGGAACACAAAAATATCTAGTACTCAATATAGTAAAATTCATAATGTCTGAAATCCAATCAAAGACTATCAGACATTTAAAGAAACAAGAAAGGAGGAATTATAATGAAAAGGAAAATCAACCAGTGGAAACTGATCCAGAACTGACATAGTTATTAATTAGAATTAGAGACAAAGACATTGAAAGAATTATAACTATATTCCACATATTAAAAAGTTAAGGGAATAATGGATGATATTTTTTAAAAGACCAAAATCAAATTTCTAGAGATAAAATATGTAATATCCAAAGTGAAATAGACACTGGATAAGATTAGCAGAAGGAAGAGAAGGAGAGAACAGAGGATGAGATGGTTGGATGGCATCACCGACTCAATGGACATGAGTTTGAGTAAACTCTGGGAGTTGGTGATAGACAGGGAGGCCTGGCGTACTGCAGTCCATGGGGTCACAAAGAGTCAGACACGACTGAGCAACTGAACTGAACTGAAGATCAACAGCAGATTAGACATAGAAGGAGAAGAGTTTAGTGAATTTTAAAATATGACAAACTATACAAAGTGAAAAAAAAGAAGAGAATTTTTAAAAATAAAAAGAGCATCAGTGGCCTCTGAGAAAATAAAATAATAGACATGTAATTGGAGTCCTCCAAGAAAAGTGAGAGAAGAAAGCAGAAAAAAAAATTGAAGAATTAATGGAAAGAATTGTTCTAAATGTATTTAAAACAATAAAATCGTAGATCCAAAGAGTCATTCCACTTCAATATCAAGAAACATCATGAATTACTAATATTGAAAGGGGTAATACACCTCCCAGAATATTGGAAATAAAAGCAAAAATAAACAAATGGGACCTAATTAAAATGAAAAGCTTTTGCACAACAAAGTAAACTATAAGCAAGGTGAAGAGACAGCCTTCAGAATGAGAGAAAATAATAGCAAATGAAGCAACTGACAAAGAATTAATCTAAAAAATATACAAGCAACTCCTGAAGCTCAACTCCAGAAAAATAAATGACCCAATCAAAAAATGTGCCAAAGAACCAAACAGACATTTCTCCAAAGAAGACATACAGATGGCTAACAAACACATGAAAAGATGCTCAACATCACTCCTTATCAGAGAAATGCAAATCAAAACCACAATGAGGTACCATTTCACGCCAGTCAGAATGGCTGCTATCCAAAAGTCTACAAGCAATAAATGCTGGAGAGGGTGTGGAGAAAAGGGAACCCTTTTACACTGTTGGTGGGAATGCAAACTAGTACAGCCACTATGGAGAACAGTGTGGAGATTCCTTAAAAAACTGGAAATAGAACTGCCTTATGACCCAGCAATCCCACTGCTAGGCATACACACCGAGGAAACCAGAATTGAAAGAGATACGTGTACCCCAGTGTTCATCGCATCACTGTTTATAATAGCCAGGACATGGAAGCAACCTAGATGTCCATCAGCAGACGAATGGATGAGAAAGCTGTGGTACATATACACTCAGCCATTAAAAAGAATACATTTGAATCAGTTCTAATGAGGTGGATGAAATTGGAGCCTGTTATACAGAGTGAAGTAAGCCAGAAAGAAAAACACCAATACAGTATACTAACGCATATATATGGAATTTAGAAAGTTGATAATGATAACCCTGTATGCGAGACAGCAAAAGAGACACAGATGTATAGAACAGTCTTTTGGACTCTGTGGGAGAGGGCGAGGGTGGGATGGTTTGGGAGAATGGCATTGAAACATATATATTATCATATGTGAAACAAATCACCAGTCCAGGTTCGATGCATGATACAGGGTGCTCAGGGCTGGTGTACTGGCATGACCCTGAGGGATGGGATGGGGAGGGAGGTGGAAGGGGAGTTCAGGATGAGGAACACCTGTACACCCATGGCTGATTCATATCATTGTATGGCAAAAACCACTACAATATTGTAATTAGCCTCCAATTAAATTAATTAAAATAAATAAATAAAGGACATAGATGTCCTTTACTATGTCTAGCAACATACTTAATGATGACAGAATGAACACTTTTCCCCTAAGATCAGGAAGGGTTTTGTCTCTCATTGCTTCTATTCTTCATCATATGGAGGTTCTAGCCAGTGTATAAGGCATGGAAAAGAAATGAAATAAAAGGCAACCATACTGGAAAATAAGTAAAATATTGTTTATATTCACATGACATAATTCCCCATGTAAAAGTTCAATAAAATTACTAAAAAAGTAAATAAAGCTCATTTTAGTAAATGTTCAGAATACATGATTAGTACACACAATCGACTGCATTCTGTAGACTAACAAGGAACAACTGGAGTTTGAAATTTTAAAAAAATCAATAAAAAATATGAGATACTTAGCAATAAGTATGAAGATATATGTGTAAGACCTATCCAGTGAGAACTACAAAATCCAGTAGAGAGAAAATAAAGACCTGAATAAACAGAAGATATACTATGCTCATGCATACAGACTCAAATGTCAATATTCCTGAAAGATCTAAATATAGTACAATAAAAATCAACATGCTATCCAACTACTGGTAGAAATTAACAAGCTGGTTCCAAAGTTCTTATGGAAATGTACAGAAACTAGAAGAGCTTCAACAATCTTGAAAAATCTTCTTTTCCAACAAAGTTGGAAGAGTAACACTTCCTGATTTCAAGACATTATAATGCTATAGTAATCAAGAGTTTTATCTTGGTTAAAGGGTAGACAGATAAATGGAACAGAATAGAGTACAGAAATAAGTTCACATATATATGAGTTTTCAACAAGGGAGTAAAGACAGTTCTGAGAAGAAACAATAGTCTTTTCAGAAATGGTGCTAGCACATTGGACAGTTACATGCAAAACAAAGAAATGCTTTAAGCCATATCTTGAGGATATACAAGATTTAACTCAAAAATGGATCATAGGTCTAAAGGCAGAATTTACAACTATGAGATTTTGAGAACACAACATCAGAGAAATATTTTGTGACCTTAAGCTAGAAAGTTTTCTTCAATATGACACTAAAAGAATGATCAGTAAGTGGAAAAACTATCAGTTGAATTTCATCAAAACTTAAAATTTGTTCTCTTCAAAAGACACCATTAAAGAAAAAAATATATAAACTACAGGCTGGGATAATATCTGCAAAGCATATGTTTAATAAAAAGCTTATATTCGGAAGATATAAAGGACTTTCAAAATAAAAAGAAATGGGAAAAATATTTAAATGGACACTTCACTAAAGATATATGGATGGAAAATGAACACATAAAAAGATGCTTAACTTTATTTTTCATCAAATGCTAAAATCCCAATGAAACACCACTATAAACCTTGTAGAATGACTAAAATTAAAAAGACTGATCGTCCCAAGTGGCGATGAGGATATGGGAGAACTGAAACTCTCATACATTACTGGTGTAATGTAAAATATTATAATAAATTTAAAATTTTCCTCAAAAGTTAAAAATATATGTACCACATGATCCAGACAGTCCACCCCTAGGTATTTATTCAAGAGAAAGGAAAACTTACTCCACACAAAGACTGGCAGCTTTAATTGTAATAGTGAAAAACTAGAAATAACCAGATTTACAGTTGGTGAATAATAAATGTATCAGATCAGATCAGATCAGTCGCTCAGTCGTGTCCGACTCTTTACGACCCCATGAATCGCAGCACGCCAGGCCTCCCTGTCCATCACCAACTCCTGGAATTCACTCAGACTCACGTCCATCGAGTCAGTGATGCCATCCAGCCATCTCATCCTCTGTCGTCCCCTTCTCCCCCTGCCCCCAATCCCTCCCAGCATCAGAGTCTTTTCCAATGAGTCAACTCTTCGCATGAGGTGGCCAAAGTACTGGAGTTTCAGCTTTAGCATCATTCCTTCCAAAGAAATCCCAGGGCTGATCTCCTTCAGAATGGACTGGTTGCATCTCCTTGCAGTCCAAGGGACTCTCAAGAGTCTTCTCCAACACCACAGTTCAAAAGCATCAATTCTTCAGCGCTCAGCCTTCTTCACAGTCCAACTCTCACATCCATACATGACCACAGGAAAAACCATAGCCTTGACTAGACGAACCTTTGTTGGCAAAGTAATGTCTCTGCTTTTGAATATGCTATCTAGGTTGGTCATAACTTTCCTTCCAAGGAGTAAGCGTCTGAAGTAGAATTACTACTCCACAATAAAAAGAAATGAACTTTTGATATATACAACAACATGAATGAATCCTAAAATAACTATGCTGAGTGAAAGAAGTCAGACAAAAAACAATAGATACTGTATGATTCCATTTATATAATATTCTAGAAAATGCCAGCTAGTCTATAGTTTCAGAAAGTGGTTTCCATAGGAATCACTGGTTTCCATAGGGAATCACTGGTTTCCATAGGAATAGGATTAAGTCAGTTGGGAGGAAGGTATTACAACAGGGTTTAAGAAACCCTTTCAAGGTAATCAATATGTTTATTATCTTGATTTTGGTGATTGTTTCACAGGTATAAGCATATCTGAGAACATCAAGTTGTACACTTTAAATATATGTGGTTTATTGTATCCCATTATACCTTAATAAAGCTGTTGAAATATAGATTCGTTTTAAAAGAAAGAAATATAGAAGTTAATCTCAGAAGAGAAATATAAATGAGTTACAAGTGGTTCCTTCTGAGAAGCCACAGTTAGGGGATAGACCAGTCTACTGATTTTTCAACAATGTGTTATTAATTGATTTTCAACCATTTTTCTATTATTTAGTACTATACTAGCTGGAAAAAGATGTCTTATTCACACAATAGAATTTCCTGGAGTTAAAATAATGAAGAATACTTAAAAGTATTGGCATAAAACCTCTACAAAGACACTGTTAGGTTAAAACATAAAGCAATTTACAAAACAGTGTGCATAATATGGTTACATTTATATAAACTGTTAGAGATATTATATGTACATACACATTTGTACAAAAATGTTTAAAGAAAGGAATGAAAGACTATGCCTACCAAAAATATCTGAATATTGTCCAATAAGACAATTGGATGAATAAGACATTTTAACCTCTCCCCAAACTAAATATAATTCAATTTACATTAATTTATGTGACCCTCTAGCCACCTGATGTGAAGAACTGACTCATTTGAAAAGACCCTGATGCTGGGAAAGATTGAAGGTGGGAAGAGAAGGGGATGACAGAGGATAAGATGGTGGGATGGCATCACTGACTCAATGGACATGAGGTTGAGTAAACTCTAGGAGTTGGTGATAGACAGGGAGGCCTGGCATGCTGCAGTCCATGGGGTCGAAAAGAGTCAGACATGACTGAGTGACTGAACTAAACTGAACTGAATGTGACCCTCTATTATAATTACTTTTTTTATGTCAGTGACTGATAGTCACCTTTGGTTTGTTTCTATCACATTACTCATAAGTAATTTTATGTATTTAGATTTGTATGTATGTGCATTTTTTTATTGTAGGATCTTGTAGATGAATGGGATCAAAACTTGGCTCTCTTCTCATACACTCTTGAGGAATGGATGAATTGCCAAAGAAATTGGCTTTATCTTGAACCAATCTTTCATTCTGCAGAAATACAAAGGTAAAAAACTTAAACTATGTCATGTACAGGTAAAAAAATGTAGTAATTTATTTCCTGTAATTTTTGAGAAATAATTTCCTCACAATCGAGTATTACTCAGCCATTAAAAAGAATACATTTGAATCAGTTCTAATGAGGTGGATGAAACTGGAGCCTATTATACAGAGTGAAGTAAGCCAGAAAGAAAAACACCTGTACAGTATACTAACACATATACATGGAATTTAGAAAGATGGTAATGATAACCCTGTATGTGAGACAGCAAATGAGACACAGATGTATAGAACAGTCTTTTGGACTCTGTGGGAGAGGGAAAGGGTGGAATTATTTGGGAGAATGACATTGAAACATATATAATATCATATATGAAACGAATCGCCAGTCCAGGTTTGATGCAGGATACAGGATGCTTGGGGCTGGTGCATTGGGATGACCCAGAGGGATGGTATGGGGAGGGAGGTGGGAGGAGGGTTCAGGATGGGGAACACGTGTACACCCATGGCAGATTCATGTTGATGTATGACAAAACCAGTACAATATTGTAAAGTTAAAAAAAAAAGAGAGAGAAATAATTTCCTCAGTGACCACTCTAAAACTATTCTACCTATAGGTATAGAAATATAATCTGCCAAATCATTATTATGTAACCATCTTCCTTTTTTAAAAGATTTAAAGTATCATCTTTATAAAAAAAATCCTTATTTCTCAATTATTGATATAAAGCTATTAAGTACTGGGAAATAAGCGACAAATGTCATAATCCTTAAGCCACAATGCTAGGTGTCTATTTAGTTCTGGAATATTAGTATGGTTTTCACGTGAACAATAAATATGTTTTTAATAGTATTCACACATTAATGATAGTCACTTGCTTTGAACCATGTGAAATAATAGAGGTCCTAACAATTCCCTTGGACTGCAAGGAGATCCAACCAGTCCATTCTAAAGGAGATCAGCCCTGGGATTTCTTTGGAAGGAATGGTGCTAAAGCTGAAACTCCGGTACTTTGGCCACCTCATGTGAAGAGTTGGCTCATTGGAAAAGACTCTGATGCTGGGAGGGATTGGGGGCAGGAGGAGAAGGGGACGACAGAGGATGAGATGGCTGGATGGCATCACTGACTCGATGGACGTGAGTCTGAGTGAACTCCGGGAGTTGGTGATGGACAGGGAGGCCTGGCGTGCTGCGATTCATGGGGTCGCAAAGAGTCGGACACGACTGAGCGACTGAACTGAACTGAAAAATTGTCTGAAATTCTACCATTTCTTTTATTTGTAACATTTGAATTAATTTGTCTTTAAGTGATAGCTCTCAAGAGTACTTGAGACATGTACTCTGTAGATAGAATTGAAACTACTGGCAGAAAATTACACAAGATAGTCTAGAAGCTGTTCTGAAATAAAGTAGGAAGACCTGGGGAAGGTATTTGTAAGGCATATTAGAACAGATTACAAGAATACCTTGAATATCAGGTTAACTATTTTGAACTTTATTTTACTGGCAAAGGAGAGCTATTAGAGTTTTACAAAAGGAACGGTCTAGATGTAAGTATTGCTTTGTAGGGAACAATACACATTTTTGTTATACATGTATGTCTCTTGTCATTTGAATGTTTTAGTCTTTCATTAATCTATGGGTATTCTGATAGTTCTCAAAGGTGAAACCACATACCTTTAGGGATATGTTCTTTATGACTACAACTTAATGTCATAAATTCAAACTTTAATTCTATTTTCTACTAAAGATTTCTTAAATGATGGCAAGATACAACTCCAGGTTAAGGAATTCACATTATCACCAAGTTTTTCTTTTCAGGATTTGCTGTGAGGTTAGAAATGGGGCTTTTAATTAAGGGATGCTGAAGCCTTCTATAGAGAAAATAATTCTTTAACGGGAATTTTTGAGAGTATAGTATGTAGTGCCATTTACCCTCACTCCCAACTAAATGTGAGTTGTACTAGAACCTCCCAGAGACATTGGGAAGATGCTAAACTGTAGGTGAGATTGAAGTCTCTCCCTGCTAAGATTTTTGCTGAGCTGTAGAAATTTTTGTTTTTATGTAGTGACTAAGTCATGCCTGACTCTTTTGGTGTGGGTTGCCCTATCCTTCTCCAGGGGATCATCCCAAACCAGGGATTGAACCTGTGTATCCTGCATTAGCAGGCAGATTCTTTACCACTGAGCCATGAGGGAAGCCCATTCCTAATTATTAGAGAAATGCAAATCAAAACCACAATGAGGTATCACTTCACATCAGTCAGAATGGTCATCATGAAAAAAATCTACAAACAATAAATGCTGGAGAGGGTGTGGAGAAAAGGAAACCTTCCTACACTGTTGGTGGAAATGTAATTGGTACAACCACCATGGAGAAAAGTATAGAGGGTACTTAAAAATCTAAAAATAGAACTACCAGTGGGATCTATCAATCCCATTAAACCATAATTTGAAAAGGTACATGCACCCAAGTTTTAATTGCTGAGCTATTTACAGTAGCATGGTAACAACCTAAATGTCCATCAACAGATGAATGGATAAGGTGTGGTACGTATATACAATGGAGTATTACTCAGCCATAAAAAGAACAAAATAAGCCATTTGCAGCAACATGGATGGACCTTGAGATTATCATAGTAAGTGAAGTAAGTCAGATGGAGAAAGACAAGTATCATATGATATCCCTTAATGTGTAGAATCTAAAATAATGGCTGAAATGAAGTTATTTACAAAACAAAAATTGAGTCACAAATGAGGAAAACAAACATGGTTACCACAAGCAAAAAAGCAGGGGAAGGATAAATTAGGAGGCTGGGATTAAATTGACACACTACTATATATATAAAATACATAACTTTTCAGGATCTACTGTGTAGCACAGATAACTCAATATTCGGTAATAACTTGTATGGGATAAGAATCTAAAAAAGAATGGATATATGTATATGTATAGGTGAATCACTTTGGTGTATACTTGAAACTAACACAACATTGTAAATCAACTATTTTCCAATTTAAAAAAATTTTTAGGCTTTCCCTTCAATTTATTCTCCACCTCAACCTCCAAGCCATTCAGATTGGAGCTAGGGTAGGATGGGAGAGGGAAATTGCGTGAGCAGAAAAAGTGAAAGAACTAGATCACACAACTTCTGAAAACACTTCCTTCATTAAACTCCAACAGCAATAGCAACAAAACTCAATATATCACTAGATTACCATGCCATGTGTGGCATTTGCTTCCTTTTTCCAAGGAGAGAAAATACTGATAATCTGTAAAGGAAAATTTCTATACTTATGTTGAACCTGCTTTACATTTCCTAATCTTCTAAGATTAAATAATTATTAATAGAACTCAGATTTTCTTATATGTGCCTTTATATTCCTGCTCCTAAGTCTAGTGCCCTCTCTGCAGTTCTCTACTCCTTTAACGCTCGGATCAAATAGCTTCTTCCCCAAAACCTCTCCCCAAATTGCATTTCCTTTCTAGGATTTCAGTAGCCCTTTGTTTTGTTACATTTTGTAGGACACAGATTGCTTCAACTTATTTTATATAGAACCTGGTATATATCTGTCTTATCTCTCTGACTCAGTGTTAATATTATCTTATTAAATGATGAATGTATGTCTAATTTATCCTAGTATTCCCTACCAAGTACATCACTTGTACATAATAGACATTCAAAAAAATCTTTAGTTAGTGATTGGTCAGCAAAAATATAATCTCAGTACATTTTATAAATTGAACAATGCTGTGCTGTGCTGTGCTTAGTCGCTCAGTCATGTCCAAGTGTTTGTGACCCCATCAACTGTAGCCCAACAGGCTCCACTGCCCATGGGGATTCTCCAGGTAAGAATACTGGAGTGGGTTGCCACACCCTCCTCCAGGGGATCTTCCCAACCCAGGGATCGAACCTAGGTCTTCCACAGATGGATTCTTTACCATCGGAACCACCAGGAAAGCCCTAAATTGAACAATATTCAGTGGCAAATGCATCTAGGTTATGGATTTTAATTATAGCCCCTTCAAAAACAAAATTATCTCAAATTTTCTCTCTAAAGGCAGCTCCCGGGAGAAGCAAAACTCTTCTCTCAAGTCATTTCCATGTGGAAAGAAATAATGTCAAAAATATACAACAAACTGGATGCTTTGCAAATAGCTACCTCTGCAGGAGTCCTTGAAATTCTGCAAAATTGCAATATACATCTTGAATATATAAAGAAAAATCTTGAGGTAAAACTATAGCAATTGTAAAGTGGAGAATCATTTAATCTGCAAAATGTAATGTACTACAGAAACTAATTCCAATGTAGATTTTCTTCTTTACTCTAGCAGCCAACAATATTTCAAACTCTCACCATGTATAAGTTTATGAAAATGCTATTAAAAACAACAAAAAAATGGTTGAATCAATCTAGATGACATTAGGCAAAGTATCAAATTTTTGAGAGCTTAGTTTTTCTTAACTTTAAACTGGGAATAACTCTTACCTTGAGGAGTTTTGTGTTAAATGAGATAATGAATTTAAAACACAAGAGCTGGCAGAAAGAAAGTAGTTAATAATTAATGTTATCTATATTAGCACCACAACTATTGTTAAGTTGATAAAATCAGTAGAAGTTGAAAATGAATATTTTGATGATTGTATAAATTAATATATTTGTATATTGGTTCATATATTTTTATATTTCCAGTACATTAAAATGTCAGCTAGCCATGCATATCTTTAAAAACTGGTTTTAATATTTGAGATTTGTGGTGGACATACTCACTTTACTTCATAAACCAAGATTTTTTTTCCAGGCATTCATCCCTTTTGCTTGTTGAACATAAGTCTTAGTGGTTATGATCACCCCTCCAGAATACCCACATATGGTAGTTACAACCTACAGAAAGCTCTCTGCCCATGCATGTGTGTATGTATATAATGTATATACTTAACGAGAGAATTTAAGAAGTCTGTTGCAACCAAGAAATTGAAGATATAGGAGAGTAGTAAATAAAACAAGGATAATTCACCCACATAAGTGAGTAGTATCTCTTCCTCTGAAAAGAAGAGTTTAAGATTGGTGTGAACACAGATAAATTGTGGGTAGGGGTGGAAATACAGGAATTCTCTGTATAGTAGAATGTGAAGTGGCCTGCTGAAATGATAACTTATTCTCCAGAAGGATAGGGAATTAAGAGCAGAAAGTTGGGAACACTGGAAAGCAATGATGATAATACTAAAATACAGTGCTTTATTAATGATCAATAATATGTGTGTGTACATGTGTGTAAGACTTGGATTTTTTGTTTTTGTTTTAAATTGCTTTAGTTATGGTTCCTTTTTTTTTGGTTAGTAATTTAAGTATAACTTTTGTTGAGCACAGTATGTTATTTTGACTGATACTACTATGTATACTGAAACTTTAATAATGTGCCTTTTGTATGTAAATGTAGGCACAATGATAATGTAATTAATATCATGATTAATCATATACTCTGAATTGTATTTCTTTTGAATCTGTACAGGACTATCTTGAAACTAAAAGAATGATATTCCCAAGATTTTACTTTCTTAGCAATGCTGAACTTCTTGATATTCTATCTGATAGCAGAAATCCTGAGTGTGTACAGGTAATATCATTCATTATTCTCTGTTCAGCAATGTTATTATCCAACCAAGTCAGAATTTTATAATGTTATTGACATTTGTTTCTGGCCCACAGCCTCATCTTGTGAAATGTTTTGAAAATATAAGACACTTATTGATATGGAAACAAGAAATTGGCCCTCATGCTGTGATAATGTTCATATCTGCTGAAGGAGAAACTCTTGTGCTGCCAAAGTATGATATCTATGTCGTAAACTAAGCATTTAGACTCTGTAAATCTTCATTATTTAAAACCTTTGCTTGGAAGTTTCTGACATTTCATAGACATTTGCTAATCAAACTATTTCTTCAAAGATAATTTACTTATGTAGAGTTTTACCTTTCCATATCTATATATATTAATATATCCTATGAGCCAACACAAAGTTTCATTATATGAATATAGGTAGGAAGGAAATTTGCTATTTCCTTAGGGTTGCTGATGCTACTCCCACTGCTGTTTCCTCTGACTTCTGGTTTTGTCATGAATGGTTTCCTGGCAATTATAGTAAATGAAGTTCTTCCATTACACTAGTACAATTTGCCACCCCTTGTAAGAGCTCCCTAGCCTTTGGCATGAGGTTCCTAAAGTGAGGTGATTAAAAATTACTATGCCCAAACCTTCCCATTTACAAATCCTCTAACCCGGCCCTGACCTTGGCTTGCTATTTGGAAGATTCATTAAGGAAGCCAAAAATGTTTTGTAATATTTATCTGTTTTGCAAATTCATATTTTACTGGCTCCTTTTAATTTTTCAGATTTATTGTTTTGATGTCAAAATTTCCAAAAACTAGGTGATCTATTTTCTAATTTAAGATCTAGAAATACCAAAGACAGTATAGAATTATAGTCCTTTGGCCCATGAATATTATAGGTGTAGTTTTAAGACAGTTTTACAGACTGACCAAAGGAATGAAACATGAATAAAAATAATAAAGAGAATTTTTCATAATAATTATTTTTGAAAAAATTATAGGAAAATCCGTATAAGAAGTGGTATAGAACAATGGCTGGTAAATGTAGAGAAAACCATGTTTGATCTGGTAAAAAAGTAAGTACAATTTTTAAATCCTAAGATTATATGTATATGCATACATATTTTTAAGCTTGTTTAATTATCTACTAATATAAGTGGGAAGTACCCAGAGAAATATATGGAGTATAGTCTTTTATGAAATGGGTTTTGATAGAACACAATGGCACATGACTAAAAGGAAAACACTCATTTTTGCAGTGTAAATGTCAGTTTTAGTGTGTACTCATGGACAACATCTGGACAGTCTTGTGTACCTTGAAATTCATAAGTCTCTGAAGACTGGCCAGGACTTGAACTGACATCTACCTCTGCCTGCTTTCAAAAAACCTAGCGCCCAGGAGGCCTCTGGTTGCAGCCCACTTTAGTACTCTGCACTTCTGTCCCACTTTTGCTTCCTAAGATTGATTATTTGCTTTAGTTTTTTTAATGCTATCTTCTTTATATTTCTATCATTGCATTCTGTTTTAAAGAAAGAGCCTCAGGGTATGAATTTTTAAAACTAATTTGACTAGATCAGTCTTTTACATTTCCAATTATTTACTCCTAAAACTGTTAAAATGCGTCTGAGGGGGGAGCTCTGAGGAGCTCCAGTTCTTTATGTCTCAGTGCAGAAAGAATTTGGTGAGAGGCAAAGTGATAGATGGGGCTTCCCAGGAAGAATCTGCCTGCAGTGCTGGAGACAGTTTGATCCCTGAGTCAGGAAGATCCCCTGGAGAAGAAAATAGCAACACACTCCAGTATCCTTGCCTGGAAAATCGGGAGCCTGGTGGGCTAAAGGCCATGGAGTCGCAAAAGAGTCAGACACTGAACAACTAAACCACAATAACAAAGTGATAGATAAGAAGTGACTTATTAGAATAGGTTGCTTGTGAGGCTTACAAGCTGGTGAGCAAAAGGGTGCCTCTGTTGAGAGGCTACAGTTTTATAATCGAAGGAAAAGTAGAGAGGGGAAAGACCACCTTCTTTCTCATTCTTGACTAGACATCACATTGCTGTCATCAGCTCCTCCTTTTCATCAGATGGGGGGGTTTTCTTGTCCCTTCATGGTCAAACTAGGACTATCATGGCACTACTCAAATCAGCAGAAGGATGGTATATACTAAAAATGGTAAATCATCTCATATTTTAGTATAATGTCACATTTTCCATTAGTACATGCAGAGGAGCATGTCTTAGGAACCATTAACTTACTGAACTCACTGGGCAGGATGTGGGTCTCGTGTCATCATTGTTTAATTGTTTGGGGGTATGTCTCATGCTTTCTTTGCATGTTTTGTTGCTAAGCAAGCCTGCTTCACTTTGTAGTTAAGTAAACCTGCTTTCTTGAGTGATCATTAACTTCAGGGGTCTCCCATACTTTTTTCTTTACTTACAGTCCTCTAGTGGAATTAACTATTTAATTACCTTGTTTCTAGTTTTATTGGGAAAGCTTCTAATGTTTCACCATTTATGATACTTAGGTTTCTGGAATATACCCTGTATCAAAGTCAAGTGTTTTATTCTATTCCAAGTTTGCAGAGTTTTTTCTTTTTTATAAATAAGAATGTTTAATTATATCAAGGACTTCCCAGGTGGCTCAGTGGTAAAGAATCCACCTTGCCTGGGAAATTCCATGGACAGAGGAGCCTGGCAGACTACCATCCATGGGGTTGCAAAGTGTTGGACATGACTTAGCGACTAAACAGCAACAACAGCAATTACATCAGATGTATTATGAATCTACTGAGAAACTCACATGCACTTTTGCCTTTAATTTGTGGATGTCATGAATTATATGAATAAATTTCCTTATGTTTAACTTTCCTCGATTTTCTTATTTATTTATTGGCTCTTTATTTCCTAAGATGCATGCATGCATGCTAAGTCGCTTCAGTCGTGTCCGACTCTGTGCGACCCTAGGACAGCAGCCCACCAGGCTCCTCTGCCCACAGGATTCTCTAGCCAAGAATACTGGAGTGGGCTGTCATTTCCTTCTCCATTTCTGAAGAAAGCTATCTTAAAATATTTCCTACTTTTTGTGGATTCATCCATTTCTTTTGTGTTTTTAATATCTATCATGTATTTTGATGCTCTGTTGTTATTCATAAACTTCTTTGTAGAGTGTTTTTTTAGTCAAATATCAGTATTTATACCAGTTAGTATTTTTTATTTAATACTAATAATGCCATGCTTGTTTCCATAATCACAAAAATTTATAACACTATGTTATTTTTAACATTTCTGTGTCATGTAAATATTTCTTGAATGAAGAACGGATTTTAATTCTTGCTTTTATTTTTTTTTACTTTCTACTAATACTAAAGTACTTTTCAGTGCTGGTTAGTATGTATGCCCGAAAGATCCATTCTCTGCTTTTTTTTTTTTGGTCTTATGTCCGTCTGGGATGCTCATGTCCATGAGTGCTCATATACATGGACTTCTTACCCTCTAGCTCCCAGTTGGGTAGGGCAAATGTGAGACTCTCTGTCTGCCTTACTACAGTTTTGACAGACTCTTAAGTTCCTTTACCTAAAGTCACAGCTTTTGACAAATGGCCCTTCTCCAAAGTCCCCAGCCCTCACCAGTTTCCAGTAATATTGTTCCCCTTATTCATTCAATCCTTTGGTAACAATGACCCCCATTTGCTAAAATGTGATACTTCAAGCCCTGCTGGTTCCTTTAACCCTGCCCTCATCCTCTGCAGAGTGTACCTTCATTAAACTCTCTTCAAGTAATCTTTTGAATGTGCTGTTTCCTGCTTACTGATATGCTGCCTTTAAGCAGTTATTTTTATTATCAACTCATTTGGACTCCTGCTTGCTATCCTGTTGTTTTCTAACTGGACTTTTGGTTTGGGGTTTTCTTTTCACTTACTATTGTTAGACTGAGTTTCTTAATCTCTTTTATTGTAGCTGTGCTAAAGTTACACTTTTTTTCCTAGTGAATACTCAATATTTTAATATACTTAGTGAAGCATTTTAATCAAATTCTATAGTATCTCTGATTTTTCCCCAAAGAGCATGAGTTAATTCATAATTCCCTCTCATCACCTTGTAATTATTTAGGATTTTATTCCACATTGCTCTTAGTTCTCTATTTATAGGTCAATACTTATCCATGCTTGGGCTTCCCTGGTGGCTCAGATGGTAAAGAATCCATTTCCTGGGTTGGGAAGACCCCCTGGAGAGGGAATTGCAACTCCAGTACTCTTGCCTGGAGAATCCCATGGACAGAGGAACCTGGTGGGCTCTGGTCCATGGGGTTGGCAAGAGTTGGACACGTCTGAGTGACTAACACTTTTAATTATCCATGATTAGCAAGTTTGTGGTTTGTTTTGTTTTCATTTACTTCCTCATTTTAGTTTTTCTATTGGAAAGGATTTCTGCTCTTTTTCTTGTTATTAATTTCCCTAAAATGTTTCACCATTCTTGGTTATCTGTTCATATTTATACTGGCTAGTCCCTCTTCTCCTACAAACAAATATTAGTTTCTAATTACAAATATTAGTTTCTAGTATCTGTACCTATCAGACTGTAGGTATTGCTTGACAAGCAGAATGTGTAGGACCTAGTCCTGAGTAGAGAGAAGAGTAAGTAAGTAAGAGAAAAGTAGCTTCTCTTTCAATGTATGGAGGTTGCTTTTCATTTCTGCTGGCAGTCACAAGCTACCCATGACATTTGACTGCCACTCTAGTTCCAGCACTGTTTCATTATTTTATTTCTTATGGAAAAATGCCAATGTCAGCTTTCTTTATTTCCTTCCTTCCTCTCTGTACTTCCTTCTCCTCCTTTCTTTCCTACAGTCTTTTAAAATGTGTGGAGTTATTTCAGGCTTCATTCTGCTTCTCTGTCCAGCCCCAAACCTACGAGAACTCTACCAAACACTTCCCTGGATTTTCATTCTGAATGGCTAATAGCAGCTCAGGATGGGGGAAAGGGGAATTGGAGGAGGCAGAGGCCCATTCGTTTCCCTATTGAGAAAGCCCTCTCTTAATTAATTTACCTAAAGATTTGTCCTGGGCTCAAATCTCAACATTTTTTCCATCTGTTAGGAAATTCTCAAGTTTTTAATGCACTAGAACATACTTTCTTGTTTTCCAACTCTTTATATGTGTAATTTTTCATGTATTTTCTCTCATTTGAAGGAATATGGTTCAGAATGAAGATAGGACTGTTTAGTTAGAAATCTTGATCCACTTTCTCCTGATAGATTTTTTTAAACTTAGAACAAATATTTCCAAAACTATGGAGGAAATAAATTATACTGCACTTGTGTGTATATTCATATAAATATAAACATGGAAAAAATAAATATCAAAATAAAAAGCAAAGAACTAACAAAACCCAAGCTAAATATCATAAATATTCATGCAAGTGTGTTTATTAACTGTTAATAAAAATGTTTTGTTTTGGGAGATGCTGTTTGGGAGATACAGCAATGCAATAAGTTATGAAAGAAACAGTAAAGGTATTTCATGAAACAGTGAAAATAAGGCCATTAAATTAAATAAAAGGTCATTTTAATTGGTGAAAGGTGCATTTTCCACTGATATTACTTTGAAATAATTAAGAAGTTATTATAAATATACTTCTCAGCAGCAAAGATAAGAAAGTAATACAAATAGACACTGTAATGCAGCAAACATTTAAAGAATATTCATTTAAAATATTCTAATAAATGTTGATAAATTTTTAAATGAAGTAATTTAAGCATTAGAAGAAAATAAATTAATTTAGAGTTGAGAATTTCTAAGGCATGATGTCAGAGATAAAGCACAAGATTGAAGAATTTCACCATGTAGAAACTTTGAAGTTCTGTATGAAAAAAGAAACTCACCATAACAATATTAAAACATGTACTTTTGGCACATAATAAGTGTGGTGTTAAATTAAAATGTGGGGATATTTTTCATAATTATATTTTCTTCATTACTTTTTAAAATTAATTATTTATTTAATTGGAGGTTAATTACTTTACAATATTGTAGTAGTTTTTGCCATACATTGACATGAATCAGCCATGGGTGTACATGTGTTCCCCGTCCTGAACACCCCCTCCGAACCCCCTCCCCATCCCATCACTCAGGGTCGTCCCAGTGCACCAGCCCTGAGCACCCTGTCTCATGCATTGAACCTGGACTGGCAATCTATTTCACATATGGTAATATAAATGTTTCAGTGCTATTCTCTGAGATCATCCCACCCTCACCTTCTCCCACAGAGTCCAAAAGTCTGTTCTTTACATCTGTGTCTCTTGTGCTGTCTCGCATATAGGGTCATCATTACCATCTTTCTAAATTCCATATATGTGCGTTAATATACTGTATTGTTTTCTTTCTGACTTACTTCACTCTGTATAATAGACTCCAGTTTCATCCACCTCATTAGAACTGATTCAAATACATTCTTTTTAATAGTTGAGTAATACTCCATTGTGTATATGTACCACAGCTTTCTTATCCACTCATCTGCTGATGGACACCTAGGTTGCTTCCGTGTTCTGGCTATTGTAAACAGTGCTGCGATGAACACTGGGGTACATGTGTCTCTTTCAATTCTGGTTTCTTCAGTGTGTATGCCCAGCAGTGGGATTGCTGGGTAGTATGGCAGTTCTATTTCCAGTTTTTTAAGGAATCTCCACACTGTTCTCCATAGTGGCTGTACTAGTTTGCATTCCCACCAACAGTGTAAGAGGGTTCCCTTTTCTCCACACCCTCTCCAGCATTTATTGTTTGTAGACTTTCTGATAGCAGCCATTCTGACTGGCGTGAAATGGTACCTCATTGTGGTTTTGATTTGCATTTCTCTGATAATGAGTGATGTTGAGCATCCTTTCATGTGTTTGTTAGCCATCTGTATGTCTTCTTTGGAGAAATGTCTGTTTAGTTCTTTGGCCCATTTTTTGATTAGGTCGTTTATTTTTCTGTATTGAGCTGCAGGAGCTGCTTGTATATTTTTGAGATTAATTCTTTGTCAGTTGTTTCGGTTGCTATTATTTTCTCCCATTCTGAAGGCTGTCTTTTCACCTTGCTTATAGTTTCCTTTGTTGTGCAAAAGCTTTTAAGTTTAATTAGGTCTCATTTGTTTATTTTTGCTTTTATTTCCATTACTCTGGGAGGTGGGTCATAGAGGATCCTGCTGTGATTTATGTCAGAGAGTGTTTTGCCTATGTTTTCCTCTAGGAATTTTATAGTTTCTGGTCTTACATTTATATCTTTAATCCATTTTGAGTTTATTTTTGTGTATGGTGTTAGAAAGTGTTCTAGTTTCATTCTTTTGCAAGTGGTTGACCAGTTTTCCCAGCACCACTTGTTAAAAGAGATTGTCTTTTCTCTGTTGTATATTTTTGCCTCCTTTGTCAAAGACAAGGTGTCCATAGGTGCGTGGATTTACCTCTGGGCTTTCTATTTTGTTCCATTGATCTATATTTCTGTCTTTGTGCCAGTACCATACTATCTGGATGACTGTAACTTTGTAGTACAGTGTGAAGTCAGGCAGATTGATTCCTCCAGTTCCATTCTTCTTTCTCAAGATTGCTTGGACTATTCGAGGTTTTTTTGTATTTCCATACAAATTTTGAAATTATTAGTTCTATTTCTCTGAAAAATACTGTTGGTAGCTTGATAGGGATTGCATTGAGTCTATAGATTGCTTTGGGTAGTATACTCATTTTCACTATATTGATTCTTCCAATCCATGAACATGGTATATTTCTCCATCTATTTGTGTCCTCTGATTTCTTTCATCAGTGTTTTATAGTTTTCTGTATATAGATCTTTTGTTTCTTTAAGTAGATGTATTTCTAATTATTTTATTCTTTTCGTTGCAATGGTGAATGGAATTGTTTCCTTAGTTTGCCTTTCTGTTTTCTCATTGTTAGTGTGTAGGAATGCAAGGGATTTCTCTGTGTTAATTTTATATCCTTCAACTTTACTATATTCATTGATTAACTCGAGTAATTTTCTGACGGTGTCTTTAGGGTTTTCTATGTAGAAGATCATGTCATCTGCAAGCAGTGAGAGTTTTACTTCTTTTCCAATCTGGATTTCTTTTATTTCTTTTTCTTTGATTGCTGTGGCTAAAACTTCCAAAACTATGTTGAATAGTAGTGGTGAGAGTGGGCACCCTTGTCTTGTTCCTGACTTTAGGGGAAATGCTTTCAATTTTTCACCATTGAGGATAATGCTTGCTGTGGGTTTATCATATATGGCTTTTATTATGTTGAGGTGTGTTCCTTCTATGCCTGCTTTCTGGAGGGTTTTATCATAAATGGGGTTTAATTTTGTGAAAGGCTTTCTCTGCATCTACTGAGATAATCATATGGTTTTTATCTTTCAATTTATTAATGTGATGTATCACATTAATTGATTATGTAAATATTGAAGAATCCTTGCATCCCTGGGATAAACCCCACTTGGTCATGATGTATGGTTTTTTTACTATGTTGTTGGATTCTTTTTGCTAGAATTTTGTTGAGGATTTTTGCATCTATGTTCATCAGTGATATTGGCCTGTAGTTTTCTTTCTTTCTTTTTTTTTTTTTTTGTGGCATCTTTGTCTGGTTTTGGTTTTGGTATTAGGGTGATGGTGGCCTCAAAGAATGAGTTTGGGAGTTTACCTTCCTCTGCAGTTTTCTGAAAGAGTTTGAGTAGGACAGGTGTTAGCTCTTCTCTAAATTTTTGGTAGAATTCACCTGTGAAGCTGTCTGGTCCTGGGCTTTTGTTTGGAAGATTTTTGATTATAGTTTCGATTTCCATGCTTGTGATGGATCTGTTAAGATTTTCTGTTTCCTCCTGGTTCAGTTTTGGAAGGTTATACTTTTCCAAGAATTAGTCCATTTCTTCCAAGTTGTCCATTTTATTGGTATATAGTTGCTGATAGTAGTCTCTTATGATCCTTTGTATTTCTGTGTTGTCTGTTATGATTTCTCCATTTTCATTTCTAATTTTGTTGATTTGATTCTTCTCCCTTTTTTTCTTGATGAGTCTGGCTAATAGTTTGTCTATTTCATTTATCTTCTTAAAGAACCAGCTTTTAGTTTTGTTGGTTATTGCTATAGTCTCCTTTGTTTCTTTTTCATTTATTTCTGCCCTAATTTTTAAGATTTCTTTCCTTCTAATAACCCTGGGGTTCTTCATTTCTTCTTTTTCTATTTGCATTAGGTGCAAAGTTAGGTTATTTATTTGATTTTTCTCCTGTTTCTTGAGGTAAGCTTGTATTGCTATGAACCTTCCCCTTAGCACTGCTTTTACTGAACCCCATAGGTTTTGGGTTGTTGTATTTTCATTTTCATTTGTTTCTATGTGTATTTTGATTTTTTTAAAATTTCTTCTGTGATTTGTTGGTTATTCAGAAGTGTGTTGTTTAGCCTCCATATGTTTGTATTTTCAACAGTTTTTTTCCTGTAGTTGACATCTAATCTTACTGCATTGTGATCAGAAAAGATGCTTGAAATGATTTCAGTTTTTTTTAATTTACCAAGGCTAGATTTATGGCCCAAGGCTAGATTTATGTGATATATCCTGGAGAATGTTCTGTGTGCACTTGAGAAAAAGGTGAAATTCATTGTTTGAGGGTGAAATGTCCTATAGATATCAATTAGGTCTAACTGGTTCATTGTATCATTCAAAGTTTGTGTTTCCTTGTTAATTTTCTGTTTGGTTGTTCTATCCATAGGTGTGGGTGGGGTATTAAAGTCTCCCACTGTTATTGTGTTACTGTTAATTTCCCCTTTCATACTTGTTAGCATTTGCCTTACATACTGTGGTGCTCCTATATTGGGTGCATATATATTTATAATCATTATATCTTCTTCTTGGATTCATCCCTTGATCATTATGTAGTGTCCTTCTTTGTCTCTTTTCATGGCCTTTATTTCAAAGTCTATTTTATCTGATTATGAGTATTGCTACTCCTGCTTTCTTTTGGTCTCTATTTTCATGAAATATCTTTTTCCAGCCCTTCACTTTCAGTCTATATGTGTCCCTTGTTTTGAGGTGTGTCTCTTGTACTGCATATATAGAGGTCTTGTTTTTGTATCCATTCAGCCAGTCTTTGTCTTTTGATTGGGCATTCAACCCATTTACATTTAAGGTAATTATTGATAAGTATGATCCCATTGCCATTTACTTTGTTGTTTTGGATTCGAGTTTATAAACCTTTTCTGTGTTTCCTGTCTAGAGAAGATCCTTTAGCATTTGTTTAAGAGCTGGTTTGGTGGTGCCGAATTCTCTCAGCTTTTGCTTGTCTGTAAAGCTTTTGATTTCTCCTTCATATTTGAATGAGATCCTTGCTGGGTATAGTAATCTGGGTTATAGGTTTTTCTCTTTCATCACTTTAAGTATGTCCTGCCAATTCCCCTCTGGCCTGAAGAGTTTCTGCTGAAAGATCAGCTGTTATCCTTATGGGAATCCCCTTGTGTGTTTTTGTTGCTTTTCCCTTGCTGCTTTTAATATTTGTCCTTTGTGTTTGAGCTTCATTAATTTGATTAATATGTGTCTTGGGGCTGTTTCACCTTGGGTTTATCCTGTTTGGGACTCTCTGGGTTTCTTGGACTTGAGTGGCTATTTCCTTCCCCATTTTAGGGAAGTTTTCAACTCTTATCTCCTCAAGTATTTTCTCATGCCCCTTCTTTTTGTCGTCTTCTTCTGGGACTCCTATGATTCAAATGTTGGGGCATTTAACTTTGTCCTAGAGGTCTCTGAGTTTGTCCTCATTTCTTTTAATTCCTTTTTTTCTTTCCTCTCTACTTCATTTATTTCCACCATTCTGTCTTTCACCTCACTTATACTCTGTTCTGCCTCAGTTAATCTACTGTTGGTTCCCTCCAGAGTGCTTTTGATCTCAGTTATTGCATTATTCATTATTGATTGACTCTTTTTTATTTCTTCTAGGTCCTTGTTAAATATTTCTTACATCTACTCAATCCTTGTCTCTAGTCTATTTATAACTCCCATTTTGTTTTCAAAATTTTGGATCATCTTTACTGTCATTATTCTGACTTCTTTTTCAGGCAGACTCCCTATCTCCTCCTCTTTTGTTTGGTTTGGTGAGCATTTATCATTTACCTGCTGAATATTTCTCTGCCTTTTCAATTTGTTTAGATTGCTGTGTTTGGGGTGGCCTTTCTGTAGGCTGGAAGTTTGTGGTTCCTCTTTATTGTGGAGTTTTCTCCCTGTGGGTGGGGTTGGACGAGTGACTTGTCAAAGTTTCCTGATTAGGGAAGCTTGCGTCTGTATTCTGGTGAGTGGAGCTGGATATCTTCTCTCTGGAGTGCAGTGAAGTGTCCAGTAGTGAGTTTTGGGATGTCTATGGGTTTGATGTGACTTTGGGAAAACCTGTATTTTAATGCTCAGGGCTGTGTTCCTGCCTTGCTGGAGAATTAGTGTGGTATGTCTTACTCTGGAACTTGTTGGCTCTTGGGTGGAGCTTGGTTTCAGTGTAGGTATGGAGGCTTTTGGATGAGATCTTGTCAATTAATGTTCCCTGGAGTCAGGAGTTTTCTGGTGTTCTCAAGTTTTGAATTTAAGCCTTTTGCCTCTGACTTTCTGTCTTATTCTTACAGTAGCCTCAAGACTTCTCCATCCATACAGCATAGATGATAAAATATCTAGGTTAATGGTGAAAAGATTCTCCACAGTGAGGGACACCCAGAGAGGTTCACAGAGTTACATGAAGAAGAGAAGATGGAGGAGGGAGATGGGGTGACCAGGAGGAGAAGAGGGGTGTCAAAAGGAGAGAGACCAATCTAGCCAGTAATCAGTTCCCTATGCTCTCCACAGTCTGGAACACCCAGAGAGGCTCACAGAGTTACACAGAGAAGAAGGAGGAGGGAGATAGGGGTGACCAGGAGGAAAAGAGGGGGAGTCAAAAGGGGAGAGACCAGTGTAGGCAGTAATCAGTTCCCTAAGTGTTCTCCACAGCCCAGAACACCCAGAGAGATTCATAAATTTAAGTAGAGAAGAGAAGGGGAAGGGAAGAGATAACAAGTGACCTGGGGGAGAAAGGGGAGAGTCAAAAGGGGAAAAAGCAATCAAGCCACTAATCACACCCCTAAGTAAAAATGGGTACTGAAGATTAGATTCTTAAAGGTACAAAATGGTTAACAAATACCAAAAAGCAAAGATTAAAAATCTAGAGTAGAAATTAGACTCTCAGTAATACAATATTAAAAATGCAAAACAAAATCAATCACAAAAATTATAAATATATATATATATATGAAATTTACTTTAAAAATAGGGTCTTTTTTTGCAAGGTAATAGTAGGTTAGAAAAATGAAAATTAAAGGAGTGATAAAGAACTTTAAAATTAAAAAATGATAATAGTAAAAATATATCTAGCAATTTCTCTGGAGCTGTTGAGGGCAGTATGGGGTCAGTTCAGTTTCAGATAGTTCCTTGTTCCAGCTTATACTTCTTCTTAAGGTCTATAGAGAAGACCCCTTCCAATGCTTAGTCAATGTTAACTACAGGGTTTTAATACGTTGCACCTGTCCCTTCCAGAGTGGTTCCCCCTTCTTTGTTTATTTTGGCTTCCTCTGTTTGCAAGTCTCTTCAGTGTCTAATTTCTGCCCTGACATAAGGCGGAAAAGGTGGTCACTTATTTAGGCTCACTTGTTCAGTTGTATTGTGGGGAGGGAGGAACACTGCAAACAAATATCACTGGTGTGTGTGGGGAGTGCTCCCAGTGTATGGACCACACTGGGTTTGCTCCAGCTCACAGTGGTGTGTGCTTTCCCAGTCTACACTGCTCAGGCTCTGCTGGGATACTGTTCAAAGCAGGCCCTGCATTTTATGCACTTCCCAGGTCTAAGCTGCTCAGGTTCATGTTCTCGGGTACTCCGCAAATGCACAGACTTGGTTGGACGTGTGTTCTGTGCCCTTCCCAAGCAGCTCAGGCAACCAGGTTCTTGGCAAGCACACTGTCCCAGGTGGTGTCGTAGCATCTCAGTTTCCCAAGTGCGCCACGAGAGCGCTGTCTCAGGTGTGCTGTGTGTCTCCTCTGGGGAGCTGGTCTCAGGCTGCAACCCTCCAGGCAGATGTCAACCGTCCAGGATCCCAGGAAGACTTGGTTAGCAACTGGGAGCCTGCTCACAGTTTGGTGGAGTACGCCGTCTCTGGGGCAGAGATTGCCCCTTGCCTTCTGGCTCTGGCTGTCACTCGCCTGCCTCTCTGCTTCTGGTGGGGGAAGGGACGGGTCCGCAGCCAGCTAGGTCTCCTTTGGTATTCATTCAATCCTTTTTTCTGTGAGCAGGCCAGGCTGCACCTTATGTTAGAGCTTTACGCAGGAAGGTTCTCTCATTTTTTTTTCTCTCTCTGGCTATCCCACAGTTTGGGTTGCTATCTCATGTTAGCTCCCTCAGATTGTCCCCAGGGCATTCAGGTCTGGTCCTTACCCTAAGCATGCAACCTGCTCCTTCTTGTCCAGCCCCCGCTAGCTGGTGGCGTACACAGGCGTCTGGGCTACTTCTCCGCTGTCAGTTGCAGTTAGGCACCTATTCTGTGGGTTTTTTTTTTCCTCTCCCAGTTATGTTGCCCTCTGAGATTCCAAAACTCCCCACAGACCCACCGATGAGAGGGTGTCCTGCTATTTGGAAACTTCTCCTCCTTCATGACTCCCTCCCCAGGACAGGTCTCCATCCCCAACTCTTTTGTCTCTCTTTTTGTCTTTTATATTTTGTCCTACCTCCTTTTGAAGAGAATGGTTGCCTTTCTGGGTGCCTGGTGTCCTTTGCCAGCATTCAGAAAGTTGTTTTGTGGAAGTTGCTCAGCATTCAAATGATCTTTTGATGAATTTGTGGGGGAGAAATTGTTCTCCCTGTCTTATTCCTCCACCATCTTAGGACCACCCTCCCCTCTTCATTACTTTTAAAAGTTAAATTATCATTACTTTTTAAAGTTAAATGTAGGGCTTTACTGTTAAAAATCACCTGATCATTTCAGTCCAATATTCAATTTTGTTGAAATTATTTCAAATACTGTTTTTACCATTGATAGTATTAGAAATTCAAAGCTAATAGGTGTCATCTCCTAGTTTAATATAGTCCCAGGTGGCACTAGTGGTAAAGAACCTGCCTGCAAATGCAGGTAGACACGAGACACAGGTTAGATCCCTGGGTCAGGAACATCCTCTGGAGGAGGGCATTGCAACCCAGTCCAGTATTCTTGCCTGGAGAATCATATGGACAGAGGAGCCTGGTGGGCTATGGTCCATAGAGTCACAAAGAGTCAGACTGAAGCAACTTAACACACATGCACACCATCCCAGAAACTCAATGGTTTTATTGGAAATGTGCAGATGATGTTAAAGAGGAATTTAAGGAATATACATTATGCATGAATTAAACCTCTATTATCTCTGCTTTGTTATTTATATACCTAAATTAGAACAGAAAACTCAGGGAGCCTAAAGGAAAATTCCTGTGTTATCTTATGCTTAATCATTAAATGGCCACAATCAGTGATTAAATATAAATATTATAAATTTTTTTTTTTGCTTATAGATTTATAAGTCAAGGAGTTGATGACTGGTACTACCAACAGTTTTCCCTATGGGTGCTGTCTCATCCAGGACAAGTGGTACTCACTGTGGTAAGTAAATACTTCTTTGATGTATCAGTATTTAATCTGTAACTACATGCCCAGAAAACAAAGATTTAGAAATAAACCATTATGAAGGTTACTGATATATGTAACTCTGAACTGCATCAAAAAATAAAATGGAGAGATGGTTGACTTGATGGACAGACACCTGACAAAGTAAATATTAACGTTTATTAAGGAACATAGTGATAGGTATATGGGTATTCATTTTATAATGTCTTCAACTTGTCCATGCTTTTAGAAATGTTCAGGATAAAATGTTGAAGGAATATAACTCGTGAATTATTTTGTTGTTTGTTCAGTCATGTCTGAATCTTTGTGACCCCATGGACTGGAGTCCACTAGACTCCTCAGTCCTCCACTATCTCCCCAAGTTTGCTCAAACTTGTCCATTGAGCAAGTGATGCTATCCAACCATCTCATCCTCTGTTGTCCCCTTCTCCTCCTACCCTCAATCTTTCACAGCATTAGAGTCTTCTCCAGTGAGTTGGCTCTTTGCATCAGATGGCCAAAATATTGGAGCTTCAACTTCAGCATCAGTACTTCCAGTGAATAGTCAGTGTTGATTTCCTTTAGGATTGACTGGTTTGATTTCCTTGCAGTCCAAGAGACTCTGAAGAGTGTTCTTCAGCATCACAGTTCAAAAGCATCGAGTCTTCAGTGCTTAGCCTTCTTTATGGTCCAACTCTCACATCCATACATGACTACTGGAAAAACCATAGCTTTGACTATTCATACCTTTGTCAGCAGAGTGATGTCTCTGCTTTTTAATACACTGTCTAGTTTGATCATAGCTTTTCTTCCAAGGAGCAAGCATCTTTTAATTTCATGGCTGCAGTCGCCAACTGCAGCGATTTTGGAGCCCAAGAAAATAAAATCTGTCATTCTTTCTACTTTTTTCCTTTCAATTTGCCATGAAGTGATGGGACTGTATGCCATGATCTTAGTTTTTTGAATGTTGAGTTTTAAGCCAGCTTTTCACCCTCCTCCTTCACCTTCATCAAGAGGCTCTTTAGTTCCTCTTCAGTTTCTGCCATTAGAATGGTATCATCTGTTTATTTGAGGTTCTTCATATTTCTCGTGTCAAGCTTGATTCCAGCTTGTGATTCGTCCAGCCTGGCATTTTGCGTGATGTACTCCGCATATAAGTTAAATAAGCAGGGTGACAATATACAGCCTTGATGTACTCCTTTTCCAATTTTGAACCAGTCTGTTGTTCCATGGCTGGTTCTAACTGTTGCTTCTTGACCCGCATACAGGTTTCTCAGGAGACAGGGAAGGTGGTCTGGTATTCCCATCTCTTTAAGAACTTTCCACAGTTTATTGTGATCCACACAGTCAGACTTTAGTATAGTCAATGAAGCAGAAGTATATGTTTTTTAGGAATTCCCTTGCTTTTTACACAATCAAGCAAATGTGGCAATTTGATCTTTGGTTCTTCTGCCTCTTCTAAACCTAGATTGTACAACTGGAAGTTTTCAGTTTATGTACTGAAGCCTAGCTTGAAGGATTTTGAGCATTATCTTGCTAGCATATGAAATGAGCATAGATGTATGGGAGTTTGAATATCATTTGGCATTGCCCTTGTTAGGAACGGGAATGAAAACTGACCTTTTCCAGTCCTGTGGCCACTGCTGAGTTTTCCAAATGTGCTGGCATATTGAGTGCAGCACTTTCACAGCATCATCTTTCAGGATTTGAAATAGCTCAACTGGAATTGGATCACCTCCACTAGCTTTGTTCATAGGAATGCTTCCTAAGGCCCACTTGACTTCACGCTCCAGGATGTCTGGCTATAGGTGAGTGACCACATTATACTATTTTTTTGTATGGTTCATCTGTGTATTCTTGCCACCTCTTCTGCTTCTATTAAGTCCTTGCCATTTCCGTCCTTTATTGCGCCCATCCTTGCATGAAATGTTCCCTTAGTATCTCTAATTTTCTTAAGTGATCTCTAGTCTTTCCCATTCTATTGTTTTCCTCTATTTTTTTGCATTATTCACATAAGGCTTGCTATTCTCTGGACCTCTGCATTCAGTTGGGAATATTTTTCCCTTTCTCCTTTGCCTTTTCTTTCTCTTCTTTTCTCAGCTATTTCCCCAGTCTCCTCAGAAAATCACTTTGTCTTCTTGCATTTTTTTGTATTGGGGATATTTTTGGTCACCACCTCCTGTACAGTATTATGATTCTCTGTCCATAGTTCTTCAGGCACTCTGTCTATCAGATCTAATCCCTTGAATCTATCTGTCATTTCCACTGTATAATCATAGGAGATTTGATTTAGGTCATACCTGAATGGTCTAGTTGCTTTCACTACTTTCTTCAGTTTAAGCCTGAATTTTGCAATAAGGAGCTCATGATCTGAGCCACAGTCAGCTCCCAGTCTTGTTTTTGCTGACTGTATATAGCTTCTCCACCTTGGGCTGCAAAGAATATAATCAATCTGATTTCAGTATTGACCATCTGGCGATGTCCATATGTAGAGTCGTCTCCTGTGTTGTTGGAAGAGGGTGTTTGTTATGACTACTGTGTGCTCTTGGCAAAACTCTGTTAACCTTTGCCCTGCTTCATTTTGTAGTCCAAGGCCAAAATTTCCTGTTACTTCAGGTATCTCTTGACTTCCTACTTTTGCATTCCCATCCCCAATGATGAAAAGGACATCTTTTTATTTTGATATTAATTCATAGAATCATTTGGCTTCTTTGGTATTAGTGGTTGGGGCATAGACTTGGATTACTGATGTTGAATAGTTTGTCTAGGAAACAATTCGAGATCATCTGTCATTTTTGAGTTTGTACCCAAGTACTGCATTTCAGGTTCTTTTGTTGGCTATGAGGGCTACTCCATTTCTTCTAAGGGATTTTTGCCCACAGTAGTATGTATAATGGTTATCTGAATTAAATTCTCCCATTCAGGTCCATTTTGGTTCACTGATTCCTAAAATGTTGATGTTTACTCTTGCCATCTCCTGCTTGACCATGTCCAATCTACCTTGACTTATGAACCTAACATTCCAGGTCCCTATGCAATATTGTTCTTTACAGCATCAGACTTTACTTTCGCCACCAGACACAAGCACAACTGAGTGTCATTTGTGCTTTGCCCAGCCTCTTCATTCTTTCTGAAGCTATTTCTCTGCCCTTCCCCATTAACGTATTGGACACTTTCCAACCTGGGAGTTGGCGGGGGGGTACATCTTCCATGGAGTGTCATATCTCTTTTCCTTTCATACTGTTTATGGAGTTCTTGAGGCAAGACTATTGAAGTGGTTTTTCCATTCCCTTCTCCAGTGGATCACTGGGCAAAACAGGTCTTACTTACTGGGCAGAAATCAGGGTATCAGCAGGGCTGTATTCCTTTATCCATTTCTTTGTCTTTTTTCCATCTTCTGGAATTCTTTGATTCATAGCCCCTTCCTTTATCTTCAGAGCTACCAGCGTCACCTCTCTTTGACCATTCTTCGGTAGTTTATCTCCCTCTGTGTAGAAGCAGAGAAAGTTCTCCAATTTTAAGGATACACATGATTACACTGGCCCCACTCAGAAAATCTAGAACTTCCCTGTCACAAGGTCTTAATCAACTGTTCCCATCATAAGGTGACATATTCACAGGTTCTGGGGATTAGCACATGGGTAGAAAAAAAAAGAAGGGGAAAAAAGAAAAAGAAGAGAAATTATGAGATTTGTTATGGAAGCTAAGGGAGGAGAGAGGGACGTTTTTTTTGTTTGATTTTTCTCTAGAAAAAGTGAGTGGTAATCATTTTTAAATGCTCTAGAAAGGTCTGAAAACTCCATTATGTCTGTCAGTTATTAGGGTCAACATGAACCTCAGAGATAGCAATTTTTCTGGAGTAATGAAAGTAAAAACCATATTGCCATGAGTTACTATTACCAAGTATTTTGAAAGTACACTTGACCTTGAAGTTCTCTGTTAAGTTTTAAAATAACATTACATTTTTTTACTTTTCCTTGACCCACCCTAATTTTCAAGTCTTTATTAAAATAACCTGGGGTAA
The DNA here is from genome assembly GCF_002263795.3 of Bos taurus. Classification (NCBI taxonomy): domain Eukaryota; kingdom Metazoa; phylum Chordata; class Mammalia; order Artiodactyla; family Bovidae; genus Bos; species Bos taurus. The sequence goes on from NC_037343.1 coordinate 28,230,454, forward strand.
TGGACACAAATTCTGATTATCTGATTGGTCTCCTTTGTCATTCATTTGCCTGAATATTAATAAAGTGCTCTCAGATCTTAAGTCAAGGACTTATTTAAGCTGTTGTTTATGAAGACAACAAAATTATAATTAATCAATATGCACATTTCTGCAGTTTACCAGGCACTGAAATAATCAAATCTGCTGTACTAAGAAAGGATCTTTCCCAAACACCTGGTCTTCCAAACATGCTTAATAATTAGAAGCAGTCAGTAATCTGTTTCCAAAAATATTTTGTGATAGATTTCAACTTCACTTACTGAACATATTTTTGTTTTCCCATGTCTGCCTTACTTACTGCAAATTTCCCATCCTGGTATGAAATTTACAACTTCCCTTCCTCTTGTAAACACTTCTACATATGTAACATAACTAGGAACTATCTCTGAGTGGACACCTGTTGGGATAATAAAATGTTTACATGCAGTAGCCACTAAGAGAATTTCAATATAGATTTAATCAAACTATAGTGGTTGAGAAGTCCTCTTTGTTTAGCTAAATAAATAGATAAAATCTAGTTCATAGTCCCATTTACCATATCCAAACCTTCCCTCAACCTACATTGAGGCAGCCTCGGAGAGGGTCTCAGCCCACTGGTTGCTCTCTCCTGAGGCTGTGAATCTTGAATAAATACCTCAGGTGTGACAGCACAGTGACTTTTGATCAGACTCTTCTGTGGCATGACCATGACTATGGTTCCTGATGCCTGGCCTAGATTCTTGCTTCTGCCCAGTTCCTAAGCCTCAGCTCTCACCTCCAGCTAATCTGCTATTAGAGGTTTACAAGATGCTTTCGGGAAGTCAGAATTAGTTTCTGTTGCATGCTGCCAAAACACTAACTGATACATCAAGTTTCCCATGTGGGTACACTTATCTTGCCCTGGAAAGAAAAAAAATCTCACCATTCTATGTATTACCTCTTTGCTAATTATTCTAATATTTATTTCTTCATAGCTCCTCTTGTGTATTTCTTGAGAGTGCTAAGTAGCTTCAGTCTTGTCTGACTCTTTGTAACCCCATGGACTGTAGGTTGCCGGGCTCCTCTGTCCATGGGGATTATCCAGGCAGGAATACTGGAGTGGGTCGCCATGCCTTCCTCCAGGGGATCTTCCCAACCCAGGGTTAAAACCCACATCTTTATGACTCCTGCATTCGCAGGCAGGTTCTTTACCCCTAGTGCCACCTGGAAAGCCCATGTATTTCTTAAGCACTTCAAATTCAGTATATCCCAAATGAATCCATTGTGTCCCTTCACCTACAGCATGCTATTCCTTCAATAGATATAATATCTTAGTGAGTGGAATCACAATTCACTTAATTACAGGCCAGAAACCTATGGACCTCATGACATATCTCCCTCCATTAAATGCCAGGTCAATTTGACTTAAGCCAGTAGCCTTTTTAAAACTTCTCTGGTATGTATGGAAAGAGTGACAAAAGATGGATCAAATAATAGAAGTTATGTGAGGAACTAAAAAGCCTCTTGATGAAAGTGAAAGTGGAGAGTGAAAAAGTTGGCTTAAAGCTCAACATTCAGAAAACGAAGATCATGGCATCTGGTCCCATCACTTCATGGGAAATAGATGGGGAAACAGTGGAAACAGTGTCAGACTTTATTTTTTGGGCTCCAAAATCACTGCAGATGGTGACTGCAGCCATGAAATTAAAAGACGCTTACTCCTTGGAAGGAAAGTTATGGCCAACCTAGATAGCATATTCAAAAGCAGAGACATTACTTTGCCAACAAAGGTTCATCTAGTCAAGGCTATGGTTTTTCCTGTGGTCATGTATGGATGTGAGAGTTGGACTGTGAAGAAGGCTGAGCACCGAAGAATTGATGGTTTTGAACTGTGGTGTTGGAGGAGACTCTTGAGAGTCCCTTGGACTGCAAGGAGATCCAACCAGTCCATTCTAAAGGAGATAAGCCCTGGGATTTCTTTGGGAGGAATGATGCTAAAGCTGAAACTCCAGTACTTTGGCCACCTCATGTGAATAGTTGATTCATTGGAAAAGACTCTGATGCTGGGAGGGATTGGGGGCAAGAGGAGAAGGGGACGACAGAGGATGAGATGGCTGGATGGCATCACCGACTCGATGGACGTGAGTCTGAGTGAACTCCGGGAGTTGGTGATGGACAGGGAGGCCTGGGCGCTGCGATACATGGGGTCGCAAAGAGTCAGACACAACTGAGCAACTGAACTGAACTGAACTGAAAGATCCTAAAAATTACAAACTTAACCTATTTCTGAGTCCCACTCAGAAAACAGATATAATTTAAACAGATATAATTTAAGCTTGGAATTATGATACCGTTATTACTGTCCCCAGGTTCTTACTTAGCCTAAGTGATGATAGATAAAGAATATAAAATTTAGAAAATATAAATGTTGGTGATAAATATGTTTTCATTTATTAAAGAATAAGGCTCCCACAAGCATTAATCAAAGTTCAATTTCTAAGTGTCAAATGTATACAAATGTGTAAGCTCTGTCTTTTACACACATATGATGACTCTTGCATAATACACACCACATATCATTGTTCAGTAGCTCAGTCGTGTCCACCTCTTTGCGACCCCATGGACTGTAGCATGCCATACTTCCTTGTCCTTCACCATCTCCCAGAGCTTGCTCAAACTCATGTTCATTGACTCAATGATGCCATCCAACCATCTTGTCCTCTGTTGTCCCCTTCTCCTGCCTTCAGTCCACACCACACCACTCTTGAGAATATCTATTTTCATTTATAAAATTTATGCTTCAAAATTATTACTTTTATATCTTATTTTTTCAGAGCCAGATCATATTTTATAATGATTGTATCAAAAGTTTTGTGAGTTCTCATCCAAAAAAAGAGGTGGAAAAAGTCCATGCTCATATGATACATCATCTAGAAGAGGTTGCAGAGCTGGTGGTGCTGGATACTCATAACTCTCGAGCAAAAGTTGTACTAGGGGCGTTGCTTACCCTGTATGTTCACTGCAGAGACACAGTGAGAAATTTACTACTCAAAAGTATTTTCAATGCAGATGATTTTGAGTGGACAAGGTAGGTAGATCGAAATTACAACTCTAAAATAACTTCTCATATACCTATCTCAGGTAAGTTAATTCTCTACCTCGAATTTTGTCTGACCTGAGTTTTATCTCTCTAGGATTTATAGAAATTCTAAGCAAATTCCGCCAACTTAAGTACATATTTCTGTGCTTTCTTCTTCCTCTTTTCCATTGTTCTTCTCCTTCATTTTAAGTTATTTTTGTTTTATCTTCCCGAACTGACCACACTCCTCTTAGCTGTGTTTTCCCTTTTACCATTCAGCCAGAGGGCAGTTTTCAATGGGTAGTGAAAGAAGCTCTACCTCAAGCCTCTTCTTCCCCCCACGTGCTGTCAGTTCTGGGACAGACCAAGCTGGTAAACAAATCAGAGGACATTCCTAGCCAATTCTCTAACTCAGAACTCCCTTCCTCCTAAAAAGTGCAAGTCACTCAGTTGTGTCTGACTCTTTGCAACCCCCATAGACTGTACAGTCTGTGGAATTCTCCAGGTCAGAATACTGGAATAGGTAGCTATTCCCTTCTCCAAAGAATCTTCCCAACCCAGGTATCCTGCATTGCAGGTGGACTCTTTACCAGCTGAGCCAACAGGGAAGCCCAAAAATACCTGAGTGGGTAGCCTATCCCTTCTCCAGCCGATCTTCCCTACTCAGGGATTGAACTGGAGTCTCCTGCATAGCAGGTGGATTCTTTACCAGCTGAGCTACAGGGAAGCCCTTCTTCCTACCCAGGGGCAATAAGTATATAGTCATATACATGTAGTATTTCATATACAAATATGAAAGTATAGAAAAATAGTGCCATTGATTTTGGTGAAGAAATCAAACATAAGATTCCTATAATAAATATAGTTTCAAACTTCTGAATTAATTTTTTTCTTAAGTTTCCTCTCTTCATAGGAAAACAACTGCCTTACCTGTATAAAATCCTTGATTCTCAAAGAAAGTTTTTTATTTTTTAATAAATTCTGTATTAGCATAAATTTCCTGATTTTAGGTATGACAATTTCCTTTAAACTCTAAGGAAAATAGAGTGAAAAGAAGCTGTTGCATTTGACTGGCACCACTGTCTACTATGTTTTATCAGAATACTTTATATTGTATATATATATTCATATGTTTGTTTTACTGAAGTATAACTGTATACATTCTTAATTGCTAAAAGAATATGTCATGTCTGTGAGCCCTCACGCTGCATAAAGTTTAGCATGTCATTATTACTTTCTATTGACTGTCTTTAAAAGTGAAAACTAAAAGTGGAAGAGCATTTACAGAAAAGCAAACTAGGAGAAAGAAGATTCTATTAATACTAAGACTCTGAGTTATTTATGATTCCAAGGGTATAGCTTCCATATAGTGTGCCTTGGTGTCCCATGGCACCATAGGGCACTCACAACTGTAATATTTTTTAAACTTTTGAGAGACTATAAGGACACTATAAGATACCAGAGTTTCTTTGATGACTCAGTGATAAAAAATCTGCCTGCCAACGAAGGAGAGGCTAGTTTGATCCCTGGGTCAGGAAGATCTGTTGGAGAGGTAAATGGCAACCCGCTCCAGTGTTCTTGCCTAGGAAATCCCATGAACCAGAGGAGCCTTACAGCCTATAGTCTGTGGGATTGCAGAAGAGTCAGACAGGACTTAGAGACTAAACAAACAAGGGATATATAACATCAGTAAGATAACCAGCTACTAACAGTTTGAAGCAGTTTACAATGTTAATATCAGATCATGCTACAACCTTTCAGTGACCTCTTATCTTTGCAAAGGTAGGTTTTTGGCAGTGGCCCTGTTAAAAAGCAAGCACAGGAAGTAAGTAATGTGGCACAGGAAGTAAGATTGGCATGATCCAATCTCATTTCAAAGTTTGAAACATTATGCAGTGTACAACTGGTACACACAACCCTCCAGTTATTTAAGAATGAAATAAATACATTTTCTTTCAATGTATTTGTATAATTTAAAAAATTAAGCTACTGTAATTCATTAAGACAAAAATGCTTCTTAAGCTGCTTTGGGCCTAAAAATTAATAAAAGAAACTATGAAATATTACTTATACACTACAGGTATAGTGAAAAATCTTTTCCTAAATACATACAATATGGTCAGTTAAGCTATGACAAAGGAGGTAAGAATACAGGTAAGAAGACAGTTTCATCAATAAGTGGTCTTGGAAAAACTCAACAGCTCCATGGAAAAGAATGAAACTAGAATATTTTCTCACACCTTATACAAAAAGTAAACTCAAAATGGAATAATTACCTAAATATATGACCTGAAACCGTAAAACATTCAGAAGAAAGCATCAGCTCAGTTCAGTCGCTCAGTCGTCTCCGACTCTTTGCGACCCCATGAATCACAGCACATCAGGCCTCCCTGACCGTCACCAACTCCCGAAGTTCACCCAAACTCATGTGCAACAAGTCGGTGATGCCATCCAGCCATCTCATCCTCTGTGGTCCCCTTCTCCTCCTGCCCCCAATCCCTCCCAGCATCAGGGTCTTTTACAGTGAGTCAGCTCTTCGCATCAGATGGCCAAAGTATTGGAGTTCCACCTGCAGCATCAATCCTTCCAATGAATACCCAGGACTGATCTCCTTTAGGATGGACTGGTTGGATCTCCTTGCAGTCCAAGGGACTCTCAAGAGTCTTCTCCAGTACCACAGTTCAAAAGCATCACTTCTTTGGTGCTCAGCTTTCTTCACAGTCCAACTCTCACATCCATACATGACCACTGGAAAACCATAGCCTTGACTAGACAGACCTTTGTTGGCAAAATATATCTCTGCTTTTGAATATGCTATATAGGTTGGTCATAACTTTCCTTCCAAGGAGTAAATGTCTTTTAATTTCATGGCTGCAGTCACCATCTGCAGTGATTTTGGAGCCCAAAAAATAAAGTCTGACACTGTTTCCACTGTTTCCCCATCTATTTTCCATGAAGTGATGGGACCAGATGCCATGATCTTAGTTTTCTTAATGTTGAGCTTAGAGCCAACTTTTTCACTCTCCACTTTCACTTTCATCAAGAGGCTTTTGAGTTCCTCTTCACTTTCTGCCATAAGGGTGGTGTCATCTGCATATCTGAAGTTGTTGATATTCTCCTGGCAATCTTGATTCCAGCTTGTGCTTCTTCCAGCCTAGCATTTCTCATGATGTACTCTGCATATAAGTTAAATAAGCAGGGTGACAATATACAGCCTTGACGTACTTCTTTTCCTATTTGGAACCAGTCTGTTGTTCCGTGTCCAGTTCTAACTGTTGCTTCTTGACCTGCATATAGGTTTCTCAAGAGGCAGTTCATGTGGTCTGGTATTCCCATCTCTTTCAGAATTTTCCACAGTTTATTGTGATCCACACAGTCAAAGTCTTTGGCATAGTCAATAAAGCAGAAATATATGTTTTTCTGGAACTCTCTTTCTTTTTCCATGATCCAGCGGATGTTGGCAATTTGATCTCTGGTTCCTCTGCCTTTTCTAAAACCAGCTTGAACATCAGGAAGTTCACGGTTCACATATGGCTGAAGCCTGGCTTGGAGAATTTTGAGCATTACTTTACTAGCAGTGTGAGATGAGTGCAATTGTGCAGTAGTTTGAGCATTCTTTGGCATTGCCTTTCTTTGGAATTGGAATGCAAACTGACCCTTTCCAGTCTTGTGGCCGCTGCTGAGTTTTCCAAATTTATTGGCATATTGGGTGCAGCACTTTCACAGCATCATCTTACAGGATTTGAAATAGCTCAACTGGAATTCCATCACCTCCACTAGCTTTGTTCATAGTGATGCTTTCTAAGGCCCACTTGACTTCACATTCCAGGATATCTGGCTCTACGTGAGTGATCACACCATCGTGATTATCTGGGTCATAAAGATCTTTTTTGTACAGTTCTTCTGTGTATTCTTGCCACCTCTTCTTAATATCTTCTGCTTCTGTTAGGTCCATACCATTTCTGTCCTTTATAGAGCCCATCTTTGCATGAAATGTTCCCTTGGTATCTCTAATCTTCTTGAAGAGATCTCTAGTCTTTCCCATTATGTTGTTTTTCTCTATTTCTTTGCATTGATCACTGAGGAAGGCTTTCTTAGGCAGTATGCTTTTTGACATTTGTCTTAGCAATTTTTTTGGATATATCTCCTCAGACAAGTGAAATAAAAGCAAAAATAAACAAATGGGACCTAATCAAACTTAAAAGCTTTTGCAAAGCAAAGGAAACCATCCACCAAACTAGAAAACAGCCTACTAAATGGAAGAAAATATCGGTAAATGATACATCTGATAAAGGGTCAATATCCAAAGTATTAAATGAAAAAACCTCACACAACTCAATATCAAAAAAGACAACCCAGTCTAAAAATGGGCAGAGGACCTGAACAGATGTTTTTCCAAAAGAAATACAAATGGCCAACAGATGTATGAAAAGATGCTCAACATCACTAATCATGAGGCAAATGCAAATCAAAACCACAATGAGATATATCACACCTATCAGAATAGCTACTCTCAAAAAGACAGCAAATAACAAGCATTGTTGATGATGTGAAGAAATGGGAACCCTCATGCACTACTGATAGAAATGTAAGTTGGTATAGCCATTCTGGAAAACAGTATGGACGCTCCTCAAAAATTAAAAATGATCTACCAATTATACCATGTATATTTATCTGAAGAAAATGAAAATACTATTTCAAAAGATACATGCACCCCAACATTCACTGAAGCACTATTTACAATAGCCAAGATACGGAAACAGCATAAATCCATCCACAGATAAATGGATAAAGAAGATGTGCTATATACATCCAATGGAATTTAACCATAAAAAAGAATGAAATTTTGCCATTTGCATCAATATACATGAACCTGGAGAATATTAGGCTTAGTGAAATAAAGATAAATACTGTGTATTTTCATTCATATATGGAATCTAAAAAATAAATGAACAAATATAACCAAACAGAAACAGATTCATAGATACAGAGAACAAACTAGTGGTTACCAGAAGGAGGTTGCGATGAGAAGTGCAATAGAGGTAGTGGAGATTAAGATGTACAAACTACTAGATATAAAATAATAAATTATGAGGATGTAATATCCAGCAAAGAGAATACAGTCAATAGTAACTTTATATGGAGTATATTCTATAAAATTGTCAAATTACTATGAAAGTGAAATTCGCTCAGTTGTGTCTGACTCTTAGTGACCCCATGGACTGTATACTCCATGGAATTCTCCAGGCCAGAATCCTGGAGTAGGTAGCCTTTTCCATCTCCAGGGGATTTTTCCAACCCAGGATCGAACCCAGATCTCTGGCATTGCAGGTGGATTCTTTACCAGCTGAGCCACAAGGGAAGCCCAAAAGTACTGGTATGGGTAGCCTATCCCTTCTCCAGAGGATCTTCCCGACCCAGGAATTGAAACAGGATCTCCTGCATTGAAGGCAGATTCTTTACCAATGGAGCAGTGTACACTTGAAACTAGTATAGTATTGTAAGTCAACTACAATTTAAAAAATTCATTTCCTTCAACAGTGACTTCTGTCTCTTCATCTGAGACTTTCCAAGGCAGTAGTTTATAATTTTTAAAATTTTATTTTTAACTTATGTTTTAAATGTACTCATTTTTATATTTATTTATAATCTGCTTTGTTCTAGAAAGGATTTAAAAGGGTTTTATGAAGGATATACAAACTATTAGATGACAGCATAAACTAAGATATAAATGAGCTACCAATTTAACTCATAGTGGTTTCCATAAGAATGTAGTCCTGGACCACTAATGTAGTGGTTATAATGAATAATGTCTGAAACTACCTTCTTATGGAAGCCATAAAAACTTCATAGAGATGATTGTTATGTAAATCTTCCATTTATGCTGACCATCATACCAAAGTAGCATAATTCTAACAACGCCATTTTTCTCATAGGGAAGAGTGTTCATGTTTGTAGTCTTCCAAGTTCTAGTAGTTCCTGTCTAATAGAGCAATTGATGAATTATCCACCAGTCTTTTCATTTGATTTTTTGATGTTTTTAAATCAACATAATCTTACTATGTTTCTGCATGTGAAAAAAATTTTAAATCATTTTGCCCAAATAGTATGGTCATTTGAAATATTGTTTTCAGACATTTGCAATATAAATGGAATGAGAAACAAAAGTTGTGCTATGTATCTCAAGGAGATGCCAGCTTTACGTATGGCTATGAGTACTTGGGCTGTACCCCAAGATTGGTGATTACACCTCTCACTGACAGATGCTGGCTAACTCTCACTGGAGCACTACACTTGAACCTAGGAGGTTGCCCTGCTGGTCCAGCTGGTACAGGAAAAACCGAGAGTGTTAAAGATCTAGCAAAAGTAAGTGGTTTCTATATCTAGAATAAAAACTTCTTTTTTTTAGTCACACAAACTTTAAAAGTTATCTTAAGTTTACACGTCTCCTGTTGTTAAAGTACTCATAATATTTAGCAAACACATTAACACATTTGTTAATTCATACATCATCATTTAATTTTGAATGTTTAATGTGTGCTGGGACTTAGGATCTTGGTAAGTCAACATAGTTGACTTGGACTATAATAATGAACTAACGTCTATGTAAATGGTAGCTTTGTCCCCCCTTCTTTCCTGAAGAAGTGATTCATTTATTTTGAGCTCCATACACAGATTTTTGCCTAGTCTTTGTGACAAACACGAGTGTTTATGTGTATGTTTGTGTGTGTGTGTGTGTATAAGAAAAAGAGACAAAGAAGCAACTGATGAAAGCAAAGGGTATAGTTTATGATATTGCTGAAATGTTTTTTCTTAGTTTATTTGTTTATGTGTTTAAAAATATGACCTTAAGCCTCCATGCACTAATCAACTATAATAGTATCCGTGTGTTAATCCTAAACTGAGTCTTGTGGATTTCTAAATTTGGTATAAACACCTTTATATTGTAAAACTTTTCTTGAAAGAATAAAGATATTTTATTACTCTGGAAGTTTTAAAATTAGTATTTTGTGTCATAATTAAATAAATATGTTAAAATATCGTTTTTGTTTCCCAGTCCTTAGGCAAACATTGTGTAGTCTTCAACTGTTTTGAGGATTTGGATTATAAGGTAAAGCTTATTCTTATATACTCAGAAAAAAACTATTGTACACAAAAAAGAAATAATTCAGTGAGGATTAAAAGAATAAGGAAAATATCTTACACATTAAGTATTAATATAACTATAAATGCTATTCTTTTAAACTAACAGAAAAGAAGTTTTAAATGTAATTGAAACTTAAAACATTACACAGTTTACCTTTATTCAGCTGAACCACTTCTTAAGACAGAGATTTTCCAATGTTTTGTCAGGGAGGATCTTTTCAAACAAAATTGGTATGAAACATGAATATATAAAAAATTAAGAGTACTGCTTCAGTAATATAAATTTACATATTCTAACCTACACTTTTGTTTACTGAAAATAAAGAACAATGAGGCTACTATGAGTAACACAAAAATTTGAGTCAGAGGTTATATAAGTGATTACAAATTTATGTCAGCCTTATTTTGTTTTGGTTGCATATTATTTAAGATAGGTCTCATAGCATTCTTAAATATTTATTAAAATGTCATATGCCTCTGTGCCTATCACAAATTTCCTTAGTTTCAAAACACTCCAATTTATTTTATTTTGCAACTTAAGTCCAAACCTTTTACATTTTGCTGAGATCCTACATTTCCAATATGTATTCACCTGGCACATTAAAAATATCAGTAAATATGAATAAGCTGATTGAACTATTATTCTTAAAACACTTACCAAATAGCCTGTCTGTCCTCCCTGGAAAGTACCTTTACTGGGGCTCTGCAGGAGTGGGACTAGGGTAAGGTGAGTGACGCTCTTACCCTCTAAGCAGAGTTCAATGAGGAGCCAAAAACTTAGTCATCAAAATAAATAGTATTTTAGTGCAATGTATTTTTTAAAGAATCAAGGTATAACCCAGCAATCCCACTACTGGGCATACACACCAAGAAAACCAGAAGGGAAAGAGACACGTGTACCCCAATGTTCATCGCAGCACTGTTTATAATAGCCAGGACATGGAAGCAACCTAGATGTCCATCAGCAGATGAATGGATAAGAAAGCTGTGGTACATATATACAATGGAGTATTACTCAGCCATTAAAAAGAATACATTTGAATCAGTTCTAATGAGGTGGTTGAAACTGGAGCTGATTATACAGAGTGAAGTAAGCCAGAAGGAAAAACACCAATACAGTATACTAATGCATATATATGGAATTTAGAAAGATGGTAACGATAACCCTGTATGCAAGACAGCAAAAGAGACAGATGTATAGAACAGTCTTTTGGACTCTGTGGGAGAGGGTGGGTGGGGATGATTTGGGAGAATGGCATTGAAACATGTATAATATCATATAAGAAATGAATCGCCGGTCCAGGTTTGATGCATGATACTGGATGCTTGGGGCTGGTGCACTGGGATGACCCAGAGGGATGGTATGGGGAGGGAGGTGGGAGGAGGGTTCAGGATGGGGAACATATGTATACCCATGGCGGATTCATGTTGATGTATGGCAAAACCAATACAATATTGTAAAGTAATTAACCTCCAATTAAAATAAATAAATTTAAAAAAAAGAATCAAGGTAAATGCCCCCCAAAAACATGATAAACAAAATATCAAAGTTTTAGATAAAGACAGGATCTGATTGCTGCAGTCAGTGGGAGGAACCGACTTTTTCAGGCTTCTGAGCCAGAGGGGCTCTCTCCGACTCACATCTTGCCCCTCAGCAGCACCTAACAAAAGCTCCTCTTAGAGTTCGAGCATTCCTCAACAGATACTCAGTCCACAGACACTTTATCTGGCTTCTTCGTTTCAGTTTATAACATTTACATATCAACAGATTTCAACACAGACTTTCAGTCTCTCACAAGGACACTGGAGGATCTAGCCACCCTGGGCTTGCCCATTGTAAATGGCAGAAGCAGAGTAAGAGCTGCTTGCATTTGCTGTCCCCACTCCAGCCTGGCCCCAATCTTCCACTCCTCTTAAATTAGTAGTTCAGAGATCTGTGTTACTGAGCTTCCCTGGTGGCTCAGCAGAAAAGGGTCCGTCCCTAGGTCGGGAAGATCCCCTGAAGAAGGAAAAAAATCCCACAGACAGAGGAGCCTGGCAAGCTACAGACCATGGAGTTGCAAAAGATTCGGACACGACTTAATGACTAAACATCAACCGTCTGCATTACTACCAGGCATTGACCACTAACCCTTGAGTCTTGGCCAGACCTAGAAAGGAGAACTCTTCCAACCATCTGCTGGAAAACTTTTACTGCCAGTACGTGGTTCTGAGAACACGGCACCCAGGAGATTGCTCAGTTATGCGAATGTGAATTGTGCTTCTACTTTCTCACTCTTGTGAGCATCAGTTTGCTGCTGCTATGTTTAAACTTTTAGGGCTTTCCCGGTGGCTCAGCAATAAAGAATCTGCCTGCAATGCAGGAGACTAGGGTTCAATCCCTGGGTTGGGAAGGTCCTCTGGAAGAGGAAATGGCAACCCACTCCAGTATTCTTGCCTGGCTGGCTATAGCCCATAGGGTCACAGAGTCAGACAAGACTGAAGCGACTTAGCACGCACACGCATTTAGACTTTTACAGGAGACAGGCAGAGTAGTTGAGCGGTCTTAGAGTCTAAAAACTGCTGCTTTCAGCCCTACACAAATGCTTGAGAGGGAGACATGCAGTGTTGGCTTAGTTTGGGTAAAATGGGAAGAACTTGCAGAAATTAATGTCTCAGTAAAAATGCTCACCTAAATAATAATTTCATTAATCATTTTTTTAAGATAATGGGGAAATTCTTCTTCGGATTGGTTGAGTCAGGAGCTTGGTGTTGTTTCGATGAATTCAATCGAATTGACGTGGAAGTTCTCTCTGTGATTGCCTCACAGATGCTAACAATTAAGGCAGCAAAAGACAGCTATTCTGTCAGGTATTGGCTAAATGTGTTTATATTTTGGGAATGGAAATTTGATGTACACATACTGCTTAATTATTATTTAATATTTTTTCTACCATGAGTGTTTGGGTTTGTTTCTTTTGTTTTCCTAAGCACACACCAAAAAGAATGGCACTTAACTTGAATGTTTCCTTTGTTTGGCAAATAATATGAAAATATGAGTAGTTAGCTTGCAGACTCTTTGCCAAGCTTGGAACAGTATTCTTGGCTACCAGGAAAAGGAGGCAAATATGTTCTAATTACTTTTCTTTTTGAGTTTAAAATCTCTTAGTACCTATTCATTTGATGATATTTCATTTGAAGAAATCAAAGGGGTTTTTTTCTTTAATTCTACATATTAAAAAAAAAAAAAAAAACAGTTATACTGACCACACACGGGAACCCTTCTGTTGTTCCATTAGTCTGGATTAATATGCTTTTATTTAAAAAATCCTTTAATAACAATATTTGTATGTTAGGATTACTAATGTATACTAATCCAAGCAAAATTTTTTTTTCTTTTCAAATAAATTTAGGAACTTACATGATTTCCTTTTTTAGCATACTTGGATTTGTGGGTTTAAAATTTCAATTGCAATCTAATAATTCTAACTCAATCTAATGGGCACTCACTTCTGGCTTTGCTCTCAATGTTAATAGGCTTCACAAGTCTGTGGATATAACTAGAATTACAGTAATTCACACTTCACCAATTCTTCACCACATCTCAGCTTCTGCAAAGTTTTCCTCAATTCCTCATTTTCCTCATTTCAAAACCTTAGGTTTTGTCCCAGTTGTCCTTCCATTCCTGTTTGACCACCTTCATCGGTTCAGGGGGTTTCTCTCCACTGTCTCTTCCTCTGGTGCCAGCGGCATGACACTATCCATGCCGAGGTTCTACTTCACGATGTTCCCAGAATTATTTAAAATTGGGTGTTGGGAAGTGGGCTGTGTTTCATTTTAAAGCAAGAACTCTACTGAGGCCATTCAGTGTTCCACTGTGTCATCCAGGCAGAGCTTTGTGTCTCCTCAGATTCTCTTCTCTGTATAAGTCAGTTGATTCAGATGGGTACCCTCTTGCCTTGAGCCTCACAAAACTCTCTCATCAGTTCAGTTCAGTTCAGTTCAGTCGCTCAGTCGTGTCCGAATCTTTGCGACCCCATGAATCGCAGCATGCTAGGCCTCCCTGTCCATCACCAAACCCGGAGTTTGCTAAAGCCTGGCTTGGAGAATTTTGAGCATTACTTTACTAGCGTGTGAGATGAGTGCAATTGTGCGGTAGTTTGAGCATTCTTTGGCATTGCCTTTCTTTGGGATTGGAATGAAAACTGACTTTTTCTAGTCCTGTGGCCACTGCTGAATAGACATCATCAGACATGATCAAATAAATCTGAATCCCAGCAGAGCTCTTGATTTGACATAAAAAACCTTTTCTTTCCCTTTCTACTGTTTTTTTTTTTTCCCCCCAGCATATTCTGTTTGGATTTAATTGTAACACAGTCTCATGAAGTTTTGCAAACTCCTTTGTAGTTTTAAGATACTTTGGCTTACAAAAAGCAGTTGTCTTAATGATGAATACTGTAATGTCTTGTAGGTTTGTACTGGAAGGAAAAGAAATACGTATAAATATGTCTTGTGCAGTATTTGTCACCCTAAATCCTGGGTAAGTATCAGTTACATCTGTGGTAGGAGTTCAGTTCAGTGCAATCGCTCAATCATGTCCAATTCTTCATGAACCCATGGACTACAGCATGTCAGGCTTCCCTGTCCATCACCAACTCCTGGAGCTTACTCAAACTTATGTCCATTGAGTCAGTGATGCCATCCAACCATCTCATCCTCTGTCGTCCCCTTCTCCTCCTGCCCTCAATCTTTCCTAGCATCAGGGTCTTTTCTAATGAGTCAGTTCTTCGCATCAGGTGCACAAAGTGGTAGGAATGGACACAGGCAAAAATCCTTTTTTTTAATCTTATCCATAGACAGAGTTGGCTGACATTGTATATTCATCACTCATGCTCCATCATGCTTCTGAACCCCTCCACTGCCCACACCATTTATAAGCAGCTACAGCTCTGTATTTGTCCATGTGGATGATATCATATTAAGCTTCTGACCAAGGGAAATTTCCACTTTATGAATAGCCAGAGAGAAATGAAAAGGTTGGTAGTCTGTCACAAAGGGGACATAGGCAGAAAAGCTAATCAAAGTAGCAGGAGTAACAATATGGTAGTTTACATGGAGTGGAGACTGGGCAGACTCAATAAATGTGTTGATGGAATCAGGGAACTGATGTGAGGTGAACTGTGGGAGGAGGCATAGGAAGAAAAGAACATAAACTAGGAAGCTCTATGAGTTAAAAGCACAATAGAAACCATCTTGTAAACCTTTTGTTTTCAGATAAAGGTCACATAGAAAGGCAATAGAATTACTGTTTGGGAGAAATTTATGTGGTTCTCATTTGAAAAACTGAAAACTAATACAATATTGTAAAGTTTAAAAATAAAATAAAATTTAAAAAAATAAAAAATAAAATCAATACACCTAAAAAAAATAAAATAAAAACTGAAATATGATGTTTTCTGTTTCTCTGTTTTTCTTATCCTCTTAAGATACAAAGGTCGAGTGGAACTTCCAGATAACTTAAAATCTCTGTTTCGCCCAGTGGCAATGATGGCTCCCCATTATCAAATGATTGCTGAAGTAATGCTCTTTTCTGTTGGTTTCAAATCTGCAAAATTACTTTCTGGAAAGCTAGTTAACATTTACGAATTAGCTAGCAAGCAACTCTCGCAACAGGTAACAAACTGTTTTTATCAAAGCGAAGGTGATTACATGAAGCATTAAATGATAACTTTTCAGGTATTAGTCCAAGAATGACCTGGAACTAACATTCCTATCAGCATATTAAGTCCATGCAACTTGTATGTAAGGCAATACGTAAATCAAAGTTCCAAGCTTTCCCTGGGATCTGATCTGGAGAGAGCAGTCAAGTAGCTCTAATTTTAAATTATAGGCTACCTTCTCCATGCAAGGAAGATTACATCTAGAGCAGTTGTTTTCAAACTTTATAGTGCATCAGAATAATTTGCAGGACTTTTTAAAACATAAGTTGCTGGACCTTACCACCAACTTTCTAGTTGTCTGAGGTGGGGCTTGAGAGTTTACATTTCTAACAAGTTTTCAAGTGTTCATGATGCTGCTAGTCTGAATGCCCCACTTTGAAAATTATTGTTCTAGGACATGCCAACTTTGTGTTTATTTATAACCCAGAATGGTTTGGGCAGCTAACCAGATTATCTCCAAAGCGTTCATTTTTACAATATATTCTTTAAATGTAGCTCTCCATTTTAGAGAAAACTTAACTCAGATAATGATTTTTAAACTCCTTTGAAACTTGTTAATCTTTTTTTTTTTTTTTTTTTTTTTGAGAAGGAGACTTTTAGAAGGACAAGTTTGGGAAAGAAGTGAGAACATTAGAACCAAAACTGAGGGTTTCTTGAATTCATAACACTGTTTCTCTTCATAGCATAGATGATTAGTGATTTAACAATATACTATATGCATTTATTTTCAAGTTGTTCATTTTTCTCCAGAAACTTAATAACTCAAATATTTTAATATTTGATAGGATCATTATGATTTTGGCCTGAGGTCTCTGAAGACAATTTTAGTGATGGCTGGGAAGAAGAAACGGGAGCTTAAATGGTCAGTTGAATTTTGAATTGAGTGTAGATCAAAAGGGAGTTACATAATACTGGGAAAATACTGTGTGAAATTTTAAGTAATGACAACAAGATAAAATAATTCTGAGCTCCCAGACTCGAAATCCAGAAGCCATAAAAGAAATAATTTATAATAGTCAAAAATTACTTTTTGTGAAGTCAAAAAACAAATGAAAAACTAGAGTAAAGATATATGCAGCTCCTGTTGCAGTTAAATAACTCATCCTCTTAGTATATAAAGATTTCTAGAAAATTGGGGGATAAACAGTCATATAGAAAAATGGACAAAGGAAATCAACAGACAGTTCTCAGAAAAAAAGAGACATAAAAGTCCTTTAAATATATGAAAATACACTTAACCCTACCCATAATGAGAGAAATGCACATTACAGTTACACTGAAAATTGTTTCTCACTTATCAGATAGGCAAAAATTTTTAAGTGTTCAGAAATTTGTACTGGTGAGACCAAACAGAAGCAGGCATTCCTTTTCATTATTGGCAAGCTGTGTACTTTTTGTCTTGTCTTGATTTGGGGCTGTATTCATGTATCACCTATTAATTTTTTTTAAATATGTTACAAAAAGACATATCAATATACTATTTACATGAAATGTTTAAACAATAAATGTTATAGATTGTTTATAGGTACAGTAAAAAATACAAAATGTTTCATGGGAGGAGAAAACAATAGGAATAGGCTATAGCTCCACTGTAATATTTTATTTCTTACATAAAAGAACTGTAGCATATCTTGCAAAATGGCCTGTATAATATAGATGGAATGTAAATAGGTGTCTACTATGAAATGTCTTTTAATTTTATAAAATTAAAGATAAATAGTACCAAGTAATCAGCTCCCTGATGTCCTCATGTCCTTAGTCTTTTTTTTTTTTTTGGCCGCACCATGCAGCTTGTGAAATCTCAGTTTCCTGACCAGGGATTGAACCCAGGCCACAGCAGTAAAAACCCAGAATCCTAAACACTAGGACAGGGAACCCTCAAGTTCTCAGTCTTTCTTATGTTCACTTAATTCTGTGTGTGAGTAAATATTCCAGGGATAGTGGTACTCTTCTCATTTCAAAGTCCTTCGTTGTTCTCTGCAAACTTCACAGAAAACTCAGAGTTCTCACAGCTGCCTGCTGTTGGAGTTCCCATTTCCAATGTACTCTCTGTCTGTCTCCTGACACTGAAAGTAGCTCTCTTCTGTCTGTTGCAAGGGTAACAGCCACCCTTCTTTGATTCTCCCAAACCTTCACACACATGATGTGATTAAGTGAAGCTGACTGTGTTATGAAAAGGACTGGGGAATTTTTTTTTTTTTTTTGTCAGAGGAAAGTACAGTGAACAATTTAAAAATGAATATTAGACAATTTGCTTTTTAAAAGTCCCTTGACCCTTCCTAACACCTTAAATTTTAATTGTTCTTCTTGCCTCTCTCCTCTTCCCTTCTCTGTCCCTTCCTCTCCCTTGACTCTACCCAGTGCTTTGTAAGGTTTCTAATTTTGTCTCTTAGGCATGCAAGAGTACTACAATTTTTTCTCATTTCTTTATGCATGGTGATTCAACCCTCCTTTTTTTACACCTTCTCTTTCTAAATTATGTTGATGGAGTCTAACTTTAACCCCCAAATAGAGTTTAAAGGTGTTTATATGTAAGAAAATAATAAAGGTGTGTTAGTTTTGTAGGGCTGCTGCCATAACAAACTGCTACAAAAGCATGATGTCCAAAAACAATGGAAATGAATCTTCTCGTAGCACCTGAGGTCAGAGGTCTGAGACCAAGGTTGTGGACAGACCTGCTCGCCTTCTAGAGTCTCTTGGGAGATTCTTCCTTTCCTCTTTTAGTTTCTGGTGGTTGCCAGCATTCCTTGGTGGAAGGTCACATCACCCCAATCTCTGCCTTCATCTTTGCATCACCTTCTCAACTGTATGTCTCTGTCTCCTCTCTTATAAGGAACATGTGACTACACTTAGACCTGAATGATTCAGGATAAACTTCTTTCAAGATTCTTAACTCAATTAGATCTTCTGCCCTATCAATAATATTCACAGAGTTCCAGGGATTAGGAAGTGAATATATTGGCAGGGTTGGAGGGGTAGGGAAGAGGGGGGAATTTTTCTGCCTACCATAGTCAGCCTTATCTGTTTTTCTCTAAACCGCCCCTTTTGTTTAGAAAATAAACTATAAAACTGACCACAGTACTGGGTCACAAAATGTCTTAACTAATTCCAAACAACTGGTATCATGAAAACAATCAAAACGGGTTTAAAAAGTTACATTTAACTATGCTTTTCTTCAGCTTTAGTTGACCTTAGTCTAGAAGTTTTCTTTTTTATTCTTAAATTACAAGACAGTCCCCACAGTAATCTCAGATACCATCCCCTAAGTTGTATAATTTTAGTGAAAAACATGGTATTGTAACAATTTTACCATTTTTTATATAAGCTGTTATCTCACCTTGTCTATATCTAATAGTTAGTCCCCAGCCAGACACACTGTTATCCCTATTTTTAAAATTTCTTTTAATGTAAAGCAATATCTGTCTTGAGAAAAAAGTGGGAAAGGTCAAGGTTACTTACTAGATCCCCAGCAGGGAAGTGTGGGACCCTTTCTGTCCCTGGTGTGGCCCCTCACTTTGACTTCTGGTCCACTCTCGCCCTCTCTACCAAAACACCTTCAGAAAAAAGACTCACTGATGTATTTACAGAGGAATGTGTAAACAGCTGATGCCAGCTCAGTGAGTCTTCCATCGTAAAGATAGAGTGCTTACAGAAGTGGACTTTGACGTCAGAGAGACCTGACTGAATGCCAGTTCAAACATTTACCAGCTATATGACACTGAGTGTGTTATTTCATTTTTCTGAGTATCACTTTTCTTACTTCTTAGCTTTTGAAAAAATTAATGAAATTTCTTAAACAATTAAGCAAAAGGCCTGGTAAAAAAATACTCAATAAATGTTATCTATTAGCTCTTTTTATTATGGGGCAAAGGCTTAAAAGTTACCACCATCCCAATGAAGAATTTCAGATGTCAGTAGACAAGAGTATGGGAGGGATGCTAGGGCAGGGAAAACTTTTCTTCCTTTTTATCTCCAAAGTCATACTATACCACATGTAGTTACTTTTTCCCCTTTTGACTGCATGTTTAATGTATAAAAATGTGTACTGGAATGTTTAGTATATGAAATATATGTGGCAATAAACTGTGTGATAACAATATATCAAAAACTTTTGTTATAATTAACAAAAATATTAAGTTGGCTTAAACAGTAGAAGGAATTTACTTTTTCACCCAATCAGAAAATCCAGAGGTGGGGCAGGATATAATCACTTTGATTTGAGTTTCCCTTTTATTTCTCTGAGATATTCTAAGCACTGCAGTCCTCCCTGTCAGGGTTATTTTTAGACTGGCTTCATTTTGGGTAGCAGGATGGCTTCTAATAATAAATGGAACTATCTACACCATTGAACTGAAGTCCCAGACCACTCTGAGTGGACAATTCATTTGTCTACCCCTGAATCACTGTGTCCAAGTGACTGCTATGTATTGATTGATTAGAGCTGTGGTTATATTCACTTCTTGAATATTTGTTATGTCATATGCTTGCTTTCTGAAACTCTCTCAGACATACAACCTTGGCAAATCAGAGATAGCTACCCTAGAATCTGAACCTGAAACTAGAGGAAAAAGAAATAGGATATACACAGAGTCCACTCTGGCAAGGGTGACAGCAGTGGCAATAGCTGCCGACATTTAGCAGAAATTAGCAGAGACAGCAAGCCGCTCTAGTGCAAGCATCAGGCTCTAGATGCAACAGGCATGGCTCTCTGGTGGCAGCCATTGATGGTGGCAGCCATGTCTTCACAGGACCAGTTCTATAGCTCAACTTTGTTCCCAGCTACATAGCCTGCAAGACTAGTTCTCTAGTCATCCTAGGGATTTTTAATAAATCATTTTATTTTTCATTTGATGTTAACCTGAATACATTTCTATTTTGAGTTGGAAACAGCATTACCCTGAGTTCTAAGTCAGTCAGGGCCCATCCCTGGAGCTGGGAACCAGATTAACCTCACCCAAACCACATAGCTGCTTTGAAGTGGGGAAAGGAGGAAAAGGTATTGGGATAGCCGCCATTAAAAAAGAATATTAATGGTCTTTAACATCAACAAAACAAACTTGCTAACTTGTTCTTTGCTTTCTTCTACCATTAAAGTAACATCAGAGACATTTCTGAAACAGAGGAAACTCTGATAATTATTGAAGCTATGAGAGAAGCTAGCTTACCAAAATTTCTTCCTAAAGATGTCCTACTTTTTGAAAAGATTATGAGAGATATTTTTTGTGGAGCAACAGTTTCGAAAGTAAATCAGATTGTCCTGGAGGTAATAAGACCTTTGAAAATCATTACAAATCATTTATATGTGGAATATCAGTTAAGATAAGAAACTATAATAGATGTGAATTTAAAATGTTAGTTATTCCTGAAATTCTCTATTCATGTTAGAACTTGGGACATAAAAATACTTGGAGATATATATTTCCCATGAATGAAGAACTTTCAGTACATCTTGGCATAATGGAAACAAGAACAAATTGTGTACCTTTAAGGAAGGAAGGCTGTTAACACGTATTTTACTCCTCAATTTTCTCATCTTTCAAGTGAGAATGATAATGTCTGCTCTTCCTACTTTCCAAAGGTGCTTCAGTTCAGTTTAGTAAGGTTCAGTCGCTCAGTTGTGTCTGACTCTTTGCAACCCCATGAATTGCAGCACGCTGGGCCTCCCTGTCCATCACCAACTCCCAGAGTTCACTCAGACTCACGTCCATCGAGTCGGTGATGCCTCCAGCCATCTCATCCTCTGTCGTCCCCTTCTCCTTCTGCCCCCAATCCCTCCCAGCATCAGAGTTTTTCCAATGAATCAACTCTTCTCATGAGGTGGCCAAAGTACCAGAGTTTCAGCTTTAGCATCAGTCCTTCCAACTAGAGAATCAAATTATATCAGAATTATGAATAAAGACTTTAATGTGTAAATACTTTGTGATCATTAAAATGACACAATTTCAAAGCCATTTTTGGGGCTTCCATGGTGGCTCAGACACTAAACACACAAAGCCCTTTATACTTTCTCTTATGTATATAAAACCATACAGTCAAAGCCTTAGTTTAGGTAGAATCTCAGTGTCTTCTGTCATTGTGATACAACCTCCTGCTACTCCCTCCATTCTAATATATTGTCATATGGCCACCAGAGTTGCTTTCCTAAAACACGTTTGATCACTTCAGCAAAGCGGCTGTTGAAGCAACTTTGCCTCTAGTACAACAGTCAAATTAATTATCTTGGCCATAATGCCTTTCACAATTTGGTCAGACCAGATTATCTTTCTCATACTGAGCATTAAAGTAAGAAACTAGGAAAAAGAGCAATAAAACAAGTTCTCTGAAATGAAACCGATAAAAATAATGAAGGAAACGGCAGAAATCAACCAAATACAAATAAAAATTATAGGAAAAACAACAAAACCAAAGTTATCAGTTTGATTATATACAGACCTCAAGCAAGAATGATTAATAATTGAAAAAGAAACAATGATATTAGAGATTTAGAAGTGATGAGAACATTATGAACAACCTAAGTTAATAAATGTAAAGCTGTAGACATGTTGCATTAAGCAACAGGGAATGGGAAGTGATCAATGAGCAAAAACAATTTTTAAAGATACTCAAAGCAACTTCTTGCCATCCTTGCTCCCCAAAATTCAGACCCAAATGGTTTTATAGTTTTAATTGGAGATTATATGCTATAATTCATATATGTACCCTTTTGAGATAACCTTTTTTCAGATTTCCGATATCACCTAATAAATGGCTTTTTTTTTAAATTTTATTTTATTTTTAAACTTTACAATATTGTATTGGTTTTGCCAAATATCAAAATGAATCCGCCACAGGTATACATGTGTTCCCCATCCTGAACCCTCCTCCCTCCTCCCTCCCCATACCATCCCTCTGGGTCGTCCCAGTGCACCAGCCCCAAGCATCCAGTATCGTGCATCGAACCGGGACTGGCGACTCGTTTCATACATGATATTATACATGTTTCAATGCCATTCTCCCAAATCTTCCCACCCTCTCCCTCTCCCACAGAGTCCATAGGACTGTTCTATACAAAAGTGTCTCTTTTGCTGTCTTGCATACAGGGTTATTATTACCATCTTTCTAAATTCCATATATATACGTTAGTATACTGTATTGGTATTTTTCTTTCTGGCTTACTTCACTCTGTATAACAGGCTCCAGTTCCATCCACCTCATTAGAACTGATTCAAATGTATTCTTTTTAATGGCTGAGTAATACTCCATTGTGTATATGTACCAAAGCTTTCTTATCCATTCATCTCCTGATGGACATCTAGGTTGCTTCCATGTCCTGACTATTATAAACAGTGCTGCGATGAACATTGGGGTACACGTGTCTCTTTCCCTTCTGGTTTCCTCAGTATGTATGCCCAGCAGTGGGATTGCTGGATCATAAGGCAGTTCTATTTCCAGTTTTTTGAGCAATCTCCACACTGTTCTCCATAGTGGCTGTACTAGTTTGCATTCCCACCAACAGTGTAAGAGGGTTCCCTTTTCTCCACACCCTCTCCAGCATTTATTGCTTGTAGACTTTTGGATCGCAGCCATTCTGACTGGTGTGAAATGGTACCTCATAGTGGTTTTGATTTGCATTTCTCTGATAATGAGTGATGTTGAGCATCTTTTCATGTGTTTGTTAGCCATCTGTATGTCTTCTTTGGAGAAATGTCTATTTAGATCTTTGTCCCATTTTTTGATTGGGTCATTTATTTTTCTGGAATTGAGCTATAGGAGTCGCTTGTATATTTTTGAGATTAGTTGTCAGTTGCTTCATTTGCTATTATTTTCTCCCATTCTGAAGGCTGTCTTTTCACCTTGCTAATAGTTTCCTTTGTTGTGCAGAAGCTTTTAAGTTTTATTAGGTCCCATTTGTTTATTTTTGCTTTTATTTCCAATATTCTGGGAGGTGGGTCATAGAGGATCCTGCTGTAATGTATGTTGGAGAGTGTTTTGCCTATGTTCTCCTCTAGGAGTTTTATAGCTTCTGGCCTTACGTTTAGATCTTTTTTTTTTTTTTTCTCTAATTTTATTTTATTTTTAAACTTTACATAATTGTATTAGTTTAGATCTTTAATCCATTTTGAGTTTATTTTTGTGTATGGTGTTAGAAAGTGTTCTAGTTTCATTCTTTTACAAGTGGTTGACCAGTTTTCCCAGCACCACTTGTTAAAGAGATTGTCTTTAATCCATTGTATATTCTTGCCTCCTTTGTCAAAGACAAGGTGTCCATATGTGCGTGGATTTATCTCTGGGCTTTCTATTTTGTTCCATTGATCTATATTTCTGTCTTTGTGCCAGTACCATACTGTCTTGATGACTGTGGCTTTGTAGTAGAGCCTGAAGTCAGGTAGGTTGATTCCTCCAGTTCCATTCTTCTTTCTCAAGATAGCTTTGGCTATTTGAGGTTTTTTGTATTTCCATACAAATTGTGAAATTATTTGTTCTAGGTCTGTGAAGAATACCATCGGTAGCTTGGTAGGGATTGCATTGAATCTATAAATTGCTTTGGGTAGTATACTCATTTTCACTATATCGATTCTTCCAATCCATGAACATGGTATATTTCTCCGTCTATTAGTGTCCTCTTTGATTTCTTTCACCAGTGTTTTATAGTTTTCTATTTATAGGTCTTTAGTTTCTTTAGGACTTCTTTCGGTTGCAATGGTGAATGGAATTGTTTCCTTAGTTTCTCTTTCTGTTTTCTCATTACTAGTATATAGGAATGCAAGGGATTTCTGTGTGTTGATTTTATATCCTGCAACTTTACTATAATCATTGATTAGTTCTAGTAATTTTCTGGTGGAGTCTTTAGGGTTTTCTATGTAGAGGATCATGTCATCTGCAAATAGTGAGAGTTTTACTTCTTCTTTTCCAATTTGGATTCCTTTTATTTCTTTTTCTGCTCTGATTGCTGTGGCCAAAACTTCCAAAACTATGTTGAATAGTAATGGTGAAAGTGAGCACCCTTGTCTTGTTCCTGACTTTAGAGGAAATGCTTTTAATTTTTCACCATTGAGGATAATGTTTGCTGTGGGTTTGTCATATATAGCTTTTATTATGTTGAGGTATGTTCCTTCTATTCCTGCTTTCTGGAGAGTTTTTATCATAAATGGATGTTGAATTTTGTCAAAGGCTTTCTCTGCATCTATTGAGATAATCATATGGTTTTTATTTTTCAATTTGTTAATGTAGTGTATTACATTGATTGATTTGCAGATATTGAAGAATACTTGCATCCCTGGGATAAAGCCCACTTGGTCATGGTGTATGATCTTTTTAATGTGTTGTTGGATTCTGATTGCTAGAATTTTGTTAAGGATTTTTGCATCTATGTTCATCAGTGATATTGGCCTGTAGTTTTCTTTTTTTGTGGGATCTTTGTCAGGTTTTGGTATTAGGGTGATGGTGGCCTCATAGAATGAGTTTGGAAGTTTACCTTCCTCTGCAATTTTCTGGAAAAGTTTGAGTAGGACAGGTGTTAGCTCTTCTCTAAATTTTTGGTAGAATTCAGCTGTGAAGCCGTCTGGACCTGGGCTTTTGTTTGCTGGAAGATTTTTGATTACAGTTTCAACTTCGGTGCTTGTGATGGGTCTGTTAAGATTTTCTATTTCTTCCTGGTCCAGTTTTGGAAAGTTGTACTTTTCTAAGAATTTGTCCATTTCTTCCACATTGTCCATTTTATTGGCATATAATTGCTGATAGTAGTCTCTTATGATCCTTTGTATTTCTGTGTTGTCTGTTGTGATCTCTCCATTTTCATTTCTAATTTTGTTGATTTGATTTTTCTCCCTTTGTTTCTTGATGAGTCTGGCTAATGGTTTGTCAATTTTATTTATCCTTTCAAAGAACCAGCTTTTGGCTTTGTTGATTTTTGCTATGGTCTCTTTTGTTTCTTTGGCATTTATTTCTGCCCTAATTTTTAAGATTTCTTTCCTTGTACTAACCCTGGGGTTCTTCATTTCTTCCTTTTCTAGTTGCTTTAGGTGTAGGGTTAGGTTATTTATTTGACTTTTTTCTTGTTTCTTGAGGTATGCCTATATTGGCTTTTTTTTGGTAAGGGTTTCATATATGTATTTTGTGCTTATTGGATATAAAGTTATATACATAGCCTATTAATTATATTTTTCAGAGCTTGATATCTATTTTTACTGATGTATCAGTTTCTGGAAGGGGTATATCAAAATCTTAACTGAAATTATTGATTTATCAATGTGTCTTGCATGTCTGTCAATTGTTACTTTATGTAATTTGACGCTATAAGTTGCATATGTTTGTTTATTCTTTAATCACTATACTCTTTTTCTGGATCGTATGCTATATCTTGCCTTAAGACCTATTTAGTCAGATATTAAGATTTCTATCCAACTTTTTTATGTGTATTCATATTTTTAGAATCTCTTTTTCCATTCTTGTATTTCTCAAACTTTCTATGTTTCTCTGTTTGAACTATAAGTCTTATGGGAGATGTATCAGTGGACTTTGTTTTCTTGTAATTCAGTCTGTGATTATCTGTCCTGTGTTGATTTTAACTTTTTATATTCATTATAGATTCTGTTATCTTAAAATTCATTACTGTTATAATATGTATTTAATTTCTTTTTATTCCTTGTTTTCTCTCTCACCCTGCTCTCTGTGGGATAGATTGAATTTTCTTCTGTGTTTATTTTGTGTTTATTCTCTATGGTGCCTCTCTTAATTGAAGACTGACATCCAGCATTATTTGTTCCTATTTATTAATTTTTTCAATATCTATATATTTTCCCTTTCAAAACAAGTACTTTAGCTTACTCTTTGGTCTTCCCCATACTCTCATTCTTATATATGTCATATCATAAATTTTTTTTTTTGGTGATTATTATTTTTTTATTTTATTTTTTATTTTTATATTATTATTATTATTTTTTTTACTTTACAATTTGTATTGGTTTTGCCATACATCAACATGCATCCACCATGGGTGTACACGTGTTCCCCATCCTGAACCCCCCTCCCACCTCCCTCACCGTACCATCCCTCTGGGTCATCCCAGTGCACCACCCCCAAGCTTCCTGTATCCTGCATCGAATCTGGACTGGTGATTATGGGAATTTTTTTCCTTTTCCTTTTCTTTGGGCCTAGTTTTTATAAACACGTATGTTTGCCCACACAGGCATGTGCATGCGTTTAGAATACTGTAAACTAACAAGATATTTTATAAAACTTTCTCTTCATATCTCTTATAGACTTCAATATATTCCTTTTTTTTAGTACTTCTTCCAACAGTGTTTTTCAGTTAGGTTTTGTGTGACAAACCTTTGGCAACTATTTCTCATATGCCTTTATATTTAGATTACAGTTTGGCTGGTTATAAAATTTTAAGTGTAAAGTTCTTTTCATTTAATACATTAAAATATTTAATATCTTTAAAATATTATTACATTTTCTCTTGTTCCACTCTTGAAATGATCAGTGTCACCTGTATGTGTTCATTTGTAGTGTATCTGTTCTTTCTCTCCAGAAGCTTTTACATTTTTCATTTGCCTTTGGTATTCTTAATTTCAGTATAAATTCTCTTGTTATGAATTTTGGTATTCAATAAGCCCTTTTAATATGTAATTTTGAAGGAGACATATAGTGTAAGATTCTTTGTTCCACATGATTAAATGAGTTAGACTTTTCCAGACCAACAAGTTGCAGTCCACTCTAAACCATGCTTAGTTTTTTTCATAGCACTTATCTTTGTTTTACATTTTTTAGATTTTATTTGTTTCATTATTTTAATGAAAGTGCAATTTGACTTTTTTCTTTTTGCTGGGTGGTTTCTAGGAGAAAGACAGTGGATATTTGCATCTAAGTTTTGCCTGCATTTTGAAGATTTCATTTGCATTTGAAAGATTTTCATTTTGCTATAAAAAAGGAGGAAAATATCAGTTGACAAGTGTTCCTTCTCTGTCTTATGTAAACATCTTACTATTCTTCTCAGAGAGAATGTGTAAATTCCTACTCTCCTTCCTACAGTTACAAGTTTTAAATCCTTCCAGACTGAAGCGACTTAGAAGCAGCAGCAGTGTTACCTTTAACATTTTTCAAAACACAGCTGAAACAAATAACATTGGCATTGTAATAACATTTCTGCATGTAGATTAATGATTTTACTTTTGAACCTCATTATTTATTCACCTTTTCATCAGTTTTACAAGTTAATTTATAGCTTATGGAAAAGTTTTATATATGATAATATTAATTTATTCAGCTACTTCCTCCTTTGTATAATTTTTACATTGATAAATATGCAAGCTCTCAACTGTTTAATAAAATGTTACCAAATTGTACTATATGGCTCATAGAAATGGCACAAAGATAATTTAAAGTTATGATTTTAATATTCAGTGTGGAATAATTCAGTCTCTTATTTAATGGTGTATTTTTGATGGCTTACACAATGACCAATCAATCATATATAACACACCCACATAGGAAGGCATGTTATTAAAAAATACCCTGTAGGTGTGCTGTTTATTGTTTATTTGTGATACAAGAATCTGAATTGCATGTGGAATAAGTTGGAATCTATACAACTTATTCACATTACTGTCTTTAGCAGTATTCAACGTGTGTAGGGATCATTATCTCAGAGCAACCAAAGAATAACCTGAGAATTACTAAAACCATATCATGTTATAAGAACTACATATATTTTGTCATCCAGTTAACTCCAATGAACATCTTATACAGCCATAAATATTTTAGGTCAGGATTATGATTTTATTTCAAAACCTTCACCAGGTGGGATGACCCGAGTATATCTGAAGATGTCTTCTTTTATTATCCCAGTTCTTCTGATCTTCTGTGCATCCCATGCTATCTTTATTCCACACTTGTGTGACTTTTTCACTTGTATCCAGGCAGTATCTAGGTTTGTATTAGTAACTGCAGAGATTCCTAGTTTCTACATCTGAAACTGCAAGCAGTGAAGGCCATAAGTGGGCAGTCTCATCAACTTTGTTTGGAAGAGGTTGCTTTTCAAAAATAATTTCCTACCTCCAGTTAGCCTTACATAGAGTCTATTTTTCCTCTGTTTGTACAGTCTTGCTGAGTGTGTGTGTTTTCTTTGGCTGCTTCCCATTGTAGGAATGCAAGGAATGAGAAATGGTGTAGGAGAGGCTAGTGAGAAAAAGGATAAATCATACTTTTTCTGTAGACATAGATACCAATTATATCAACATTGAAGTAAACCCCACTTTAGGAGGAATCATGCTGCCCTATAATTCCTGTGTTGAAATAGTAAATATCTTTCAAAGGTGCAGCCACTTCCTGGGATGATCTAATGTATAACCACGTCAAGTTTTTCATCTTGTAAATTTTGCTATCTTAGAATATTCCTAACATTGAAACAGTAAAACAGTCATTACAGAATTGAAATTCAACTTTAATGGTGATTAGAGTTAAACACAGATTAACAAATAAGCAAAAATGAAAATACTTATCATTGTTCTCCTTTCAAAAAATTCCACAAAGATATAGAATCTTTTACCTTTTCTTCACTGTAGGATCATTAGACAATTATACTGTGGTAACAGCTAGTTCTTAAATGCATCATAAAGCATGTCTTAAATTGGGAGAGGATCTATGAATTTGCTACCTGGGGGTCCGTGATCATAAAATTTTCTGTGTATTTTACTTTGGTAGGGGAAGTAATGTTTTCATTATTTTGGAGTTGGTGAACTAAAAAATTAAGAAATACCATCATAAAGTGCTGTATTTGCTACCTAGAGAGGTTTTGTAAGATTACATATTAAAAGTTTAATTTGCAATGAAATTTAAATTAATGTATTTTTTTTTCTATAAGAAACTAATAGAGATTGCAACACAACACTTGGGCTTACATCAGTGGCCAGCTCAAAAAGAGAGAATCATACAGTTTTATAATCAACTTCAGGTAAGTGTAGAATGTCATGTTAGCAATTTGCTTCCGTGTTTAAATAGGTGTGATCAAGGAAAAATAAAATTATGATAAAAGATATCTACTATAATGTTCTTCAAAATAAAGTTGTTTGTTAATTAACTGTTTATCTAGACTTTGTTATTTGATCCCTCACTTTCAGTTCAGTTCAGTTGCTCGGTCATGTCCGACTCTTTGCAACCCCATGAACCACAGCACGCCAGGCCTCCCTGTCCGTCGCCAACTCCCGGAGTTTACCCAAACTCATGTCCATTGAGTTGGTGATGCCATCTAACCATCTCATCCTCTGTTGTCCCCTTCTCCTCCTGTCTTCAGTCTTTTCCAACATCAGGGTCTTTTCAAATGAGGCAGCTCTTCGCATTAGGTGGCCATAATATTGGAGTTTCAGCTTCAGCATCAGTCCTTCCAATGAACACACCCAGGACTGATTTCCTTTAGGATGGACTGGTGGATCTCCTTGCAGTCCAAGGGACTCTTAAGAGTCTTCTCCAACACCACAGTTCAAAAGCATCAATTCTTCTGCACTCAGCTTTCTTTATAGTCCAACTCTCACATCCATACATGACTACTAGAAAAACCATAGCCTGCACTAGATGGACCTTTGTTGACAAAGTAATGTCTCTGCTTTTTAATATGTTGTCTAGGTTGATCATAACTTTCCTTCCAAGGAGTAAGTGTCTTTTAATTTCATGGCTGCAGTCACCATCTGCAGTGATTTTGGAGACCAGAAAAATAAAGTCTGTCACTGTTTCCATTGTTTCCCCATCATTTGCTATGAAGTGAATAGGATAGGATGTTATGCTCTTAGTTTCTTGAATGTTGAGTTTTAAGCCAGCTTTTTCACTCTCCTCTTTCAGTTCTATCAAGAGGCTCTTTAGTTCCTCTTCACTTTCTGCCATAAGGGTGGTGTCATCTGCATATCTGAGGTTATTGATATTTCTCCCGGCAATCTTGATTCCAGCTTGTGCTTCTTCCAGCCCAGCATTTCTTATGATGTACTCCTTTTCCAATTTGGAACCAGTCTGTTGTCCATGTCTGGTTCTAACTGTTGCTTCTTGACCTGCATACAGGTTTATCAGGAGGCAAGTACGGTGGTCTGGTATTCCCATCTCTTGAAGAATTTTCTATAGTTTCTTGTGATCTACACAGTCAAAGGCTTTGGTGTAGTCAATGAAGCAGAAGTAGATGTATTTCTGAAACTCCCTTGCTTTTTCAACGATCCAGTGGATGTTGGCAATTTGATTTCTCGTTCCTCTGCCTTTTCTAAATCCAGCTTGAACATCTGAAAGTTCTCGGTTCACATACTGTTGAAGCCTACCTTGAAGAACTCTGAGCATTACTTTGCTTGTGTGTGAGATGAGTGCAATTGTGTGATAGTTTGAACATTCTTTGGCATTGCCTTTCTTTGGGATTGGAGTGAAAACTGACCTTTTCCAGTCCTGTGGCTACTACTGAGTTTTCCAAATTTGCTGGCATAT
Organism: Bos taurus; assembly: GCF_002263795.3. Taxonomy (NCBI): domain Eukaryota; kingdom Metazoa; phylum Chordata; class Mammalia; order Artiodactyla; family Bovidae; genus Bos; species Bos taurus. Next base: position 28,261,813 of record NC_037343.1, read on the forward strand.
TGAGTGCAGCACTTTGACAGCACTGTCTTTTAGGATTTGAAATGGCTCAGCTGGAATTCCATCATCTCCACTAGCTTTGTTTATAGTGATGCCTCCTAAGATCCACTTGACTTTGGACTCCATTATGTCTGCCTAAACACCATCATGGTTATCTGGGTCACTAAGATCTTTTTTGTATAGTTCTTCTGTGTGTTCTTGCCATCTCTTCTTAATATCGCCTGCTTCTGTTAGGTCCATACCATTTCTGTCCAAGGAGGCAGGAGGGGATGTCAGGCTATACACAAGTTTGCAACAAAGGGAGCAGGCAGTGTGAACATCAAAGATCAGCTATCAAGTTAAGGGACTTAGCATTCTGTGTATGGGAAGATGCGGGCCTCTGGGTTCCCTGAACTCATTCATTTCATAGGAACCTCAGCTATCTGGGGCCAATCCTGTTTTCTTGTTCACCTTAAGCAGTGGCGGCTGGCTGCTTCTTGCATTTCCCCAGCTCCTCAGCAGTCATCATGGTGGGTGGTGCAGGGGTGGGGTCACAGAATCCACTGGATCACAATTTTGGGAGCCATCATTCACATTTGAAGGCCAGAAAGCACCGATGGCTATGACATTTCTTGCTTGTTGATATGGCAGCGGGTATTTTCATTTCACACTATTTAGAAATATTCATGGTATACAGTTGTACAGGAGACTTTGTTAATGCAATAATCTTTATTGATCTTTTTTTATGGCTTGTGTTTTTGTGTCCTGTTTTTAGAAATCTTTTCTATCTTGTCTCATCAAGGTTTTGTCAGTAATTTTTCTGAAATTTTTAGATACTTGCATTTCTCACTTTTAAGTTGTCTGCGGTTTATTTTTCATTAAAATGTCAAGTAGGAATTTCGTTTTCCCTGTAAGAAAGTGAAAAGAGGAAGTTTTATTCTGACTCTTTGTGACCCCATGGACTGTAGCCTGCCAGGCTCCTCTGTCTATGGAATTCTCCAGGCAAGAATACTGGAGTGGGTTGCCATTCCCTTCTCCAGGGGATCTTCCCAAGCTAGGGATCAAACCCAACCCAGGGATTGAACCTGGGTCTCCTGCATTACAGGCAGATTTTTTACCATCTGAGCCACCAGGGAAGCCCTTTCCCTGAATGGATAACCAGTGTTCCTAAGACTTCTTTACTGATATATGATTTCTCATATAGTAAGTTTTCATATATAAAAGGATTGATTTCTTCTGTACTTTATTATTTGTCCTGTATTTCTATCTTTGTGACAACACCACACAGTCTTAATTATCATAGGCTTATAACATGTCTTTATATCTGTTGGCACCACTTAGAGTTGCTGACTGGGTTTGAAAATTAAACTGACAAAAACAGATAAACAGGAGAACCTACACATTTTATTGCATTTTTATATGTACACCAGAGTCTTCACAAAACAATGAAGACCTCAAAAAATGATCAGAACAGGATGCTCTTTTACCTTTTAGGCAAAGAAATGTAAATTTGTGGAAAATTGACACTCAGAGGCCATATAATCTTCTCTGAGGTGCAGTTTGCATTGGTTTAGGGAGGGAGGCAAGTTAATGGTTGGCTTCTACATAAGAAGTACAGGAATGGTTATCAGGACTGAATTCCAAATTTATAAAATAGTTCTATATAATCCCTTATCTGTTTCATGCTGATAATTACTCAGGAAGCAAATGAAAAGAAATAATTCCTTTCTGGGGAAACTCACATTCAATGACCAAATTTTCTTGGTAAAGTGTTTGGACAAAAAGAAGGTAAGGGAGATAGAGTCAGAAATCTTTCTGAGTCAGTTTTTGAAAGGCTATTCCAGTGCTCAGTAATACCAGATGCCTGTGGATGGTAGGAAGTGTAGAAGGTCCATAGAATTCCTTGACAATCAGCTCATTTTTGAGTGACTCTTGCATTAAAAGGTTGACACCATTGTCACGTTGCACATGGTCCAGATATTCAAACACATGACACAAATTACTTTCAACAGATGTGATGGTGTGCCTAGAGTTGGTCAGTCGGATTGAAATAGCAGGGCCATAGCTTGAATAGCGTTAATATCAGTGAAACACCACCAGTAGACCCAATAGAAGGGATCAAAGATCTGATGTAGGATCTGCCAGGTGTAAGTGGGGATCATTCATGCCCTATGCAGTGTGGCTTCTCTCACTGAGACAACTGTGTCAACTTTTGGTAGGAGTCACCAGTCTGAAGTTCAGTGGTAGCGTCAGAAACACACAGTTCTTTATTTTGTGCAGTCTGTGATGGTGAACATGTTATGACATCCAGTGTGATGTTGCATCCAGAAAGCTGTCATGGCAGCCTGGGAAGAGAAATTGATCAGCAGCTTAATTCTAATTCTGGGTAATCTCATCAGAATGGGTCCTCACCATGGGCCCTTGAATGACTTAGGTAGTTTGATCAGCAGCTACCATTTGTCTCCACAGTACAAAGCCCCATATAGGATTATCTTTAATCTTCTGTTCTGTAGTTTTCCAAATGGCACACCAAATAGACCATCAACAAAAGCCCAAGAATTGGAGTTCTTCCCAGGGAGCAAAATAAACAAGACTTCTTTTGATTTTTCATAGCTGACTCTGAAGCTAGACATCAAGAGACTTCAGGTTTCAGCTTAGTTGAACCATCAGTAAACCAGACCAAAGCGTTTGTGGAAATCTTTGTGAATCAAGGGTCAACTGAGCCATCAGCTTTGCTTTAGGAGTTTAAGTGGGGTATAAAATTGCTCCCAGAGAAATAGCTGCCATTCTTTCATATAAAGCCGTGATGCCCCAGGACCAGCTAGCTGCAGTCCTGAATATATAATTTCCATTTGACAAGCAAGGCTTTTTGGATCTTTCTCACCTTGCCAGTTATAGAATGAGACTATCAGACCAGAGAATCACAAAGCTTTCATGAAGGTATAGGGGTTGAAATGGAAGTAAAAAGATGTTTTAACTTTATCCATATTTAAATTTTAATGTATATGTGTGAGACATTGTTAAAAACAGTTATTTCTTCAATGTTCTTGCAATAGTCCAAAGGAGATGGTGAGGGGCCCACTCTGATGTTTAGCATCTGACCCACTCAGTCCATTTGGACTGCTCTAACAAAACACAATAGATTGAGTGGCTTACACAACAGACTTATTTCTCACAGTTCTGGAGACGGGGAAATTCAAGATCAGAGTGCTGGCAGGTTTTATTTCTGGTGAGAACCTTCTACCTGCAGATGGTGAGCTGCAGGCCACTTCTAACACTGTCCTCACATAGTAGAAGGAGAGCAAACTCTCCTTTCTCTTCCTTTTCTTATAAAGACACCATTCCAACACGCGGTCCACCCTCATGACCTCATCTAAACTTGCTTACTTACCAAAGACCCCCACCTCCAATACTACTGCACTGGGTGTTAGGGCTTCAACATTTGAATGTTAGGACACAAAAATTCAGTTCACAACACCAAGGTAAGGCAGGCTATTGTGGTTGGGATAAAGAAAAGATGGTATCATGCAAAAGTTTTCAAAGAGATTAGAGAATGAAAAAGGCAAGTATTATACTTCAGACAGTTGATGCTATGCTGTACTTAGTTGCTTAGTCATGTCTGACTCTTTGCGACTTCATGTACTGTAGCCCGCCAGGCTCCTCTGTCCATGGGGATTCTCCAGGCAAGAATATTGGAGTGGGTTGTCATGCCCTCCTCCAGGGGATCTTCCCAACCCAGGGATCAAACCCAGGTCTTTTGCATTGCAGGAGGATTCTTTACCAGCTGAGCTACCAGGGAAGCCCAGACAGTTGGACCTAGTGGTTTTATTGACTAGATTAGGGAGAAGGAAACGGCAACCCACTCCAGTGTTCTTGCCTGGAAAATCCCAGGGACGGGGGAGCCTGGTGAGCTGCCGTCTACGGGGTCGCACAGAGTCAGACACAACTGAAGCAACTTAGCAGCAGCAGCAGGGAAATAAGAGAAAGAACAAATGTAGGGGAAAAAAGATACAGATTAGATTATGTTGACTTTGAAAACGATGTGTGACATCCAGATAGAAGTATTTAGTAGTACACTGAAATTTCACTCGCATTTAGAATCAAAGACTGAGAAAAATGTACATTTTTAAAAGGAGTCATTAGAATTCAGATGATAGTTAAAGATACTCAAATGGATGAAATTGGATAGGGACAATGTGGAGGAGAGAGAGACAAGGATGAATTAGGGAAGATTAACATGGAAAGGACAATCAGAACTCAAAAGAGAAAAAACAGAGAACAGGAAGCCCAGATAAATCTTACTACAGAAGTCAATCACAGAGAAAGGCACAGGAGTAAATGAGAATTAGAAAGTGAAATAAACTATTAAATATAAAGAATGAAAATCATTCTTTGAATGTTAAAATTGGGAGACTTATGGTGATTTTAATATTTGCCTAGTCAATAAAACAGAACCCAGATTACAACTGATTGAAAAATAATTTGAATGAATGGTCCATGGATATAGTCAGAGACGTATTTGTAAATAAGAACTTTGAGGTTTCAGCTTTGTTGAATAATCAGTAAACTAGAATTAAGCCATAAATCTGCAATTCTGTTTTAGGCTTGTGTTGGTGTGATGTTAGTGGGTCCAACAGGAGGAGGAAAAACAACCGTCAGAAGAATTTTAGAAAAAGCATTAACACTATTACCAATTGAAGAATTCTTATTGATTGAAGAAAGGGACTCTATTTCACAGGTAAATATTCTACTAAATAAAATATTTCTCTTTTTGTTTAGGTCTTATTTTATACTTCAGTAAAAATTTTTTACTTCGGTAACACTTTTTGTTCTCTTTACAGAAGTATGTTTTTTTACTTGTCAAATTTCTTGCTAGGAATTTTGTAGTTAGGAGTCATTGTAGTGAACAAGATTTTTTTCATCTGAATCTCAAACTGATAGATGCTAGTGTAAAATAAAATTATAAAATATATATGTTGTATTTAGTCATTTTACCTAATTGACTAACAGTTTTAATTTTTGTTTAGGTAATCTATTGAATTATCTTCATTCTTCAGTTTAATATGGTGTATCACATTTCATTTCTATTTCATTTATTTCTAGCTGATTTTATGATTTATTTCCTTTTACTAACTTTTGGTTTCACTTGTTATTCCTCTAGTTGCTTTGAAATATCTTCAAATGACTATAATTTTTTCTCTTTTCTAATATTTATATATTTTTATCTTATTGAATTGATTAACTCCCCAAGACAATCTTTTCTAATATTTATATATTTTTATCTTATTGAATTGATTAACTCTCCAAGACAATGTTAACTGTAATACTTTGTTCCTTACATTATCTAAAATGCAGTTGCTATGTCTGTATTTAATATGATTTTGCTCTCAATCTATAATGGGTATTCTCTATCACACATTGGAAATCACCTTTTAGTCTCATTAGATTTCAGTTTTTTACTCCTAGAATTTATGAAATTATTTCTCAGCATGTATTTTTAATATTTTATCTGGTTAATTTATAACTTATCTTGATAGACTTACTAATGTTGAAGTGTCCTTAGATACCTAGAATAACTCCTACCTTTTCAAGACATATTTTTATTCAATATAAAATTAGACTCTAATAAATAGTATGCATTTTAATTATCTTACTTAAAGATTCGTGGTTGGTAATATAGTCCAAAAGGCTAAGAAACTCAGGTTCTCAATTACGTGGATTCTTTTAGTGTGCAATATCCTGCTTCAAAACCATTCGTGTGGCAGCTCATAATTCTTTATCCATTATCAATAACTGTTAATTCTCAAGCAATTATTATAATTAGTAATAGGTAAATTATCACATCAATAATAAAAATAAATAGTATTTATACAGTACTAAATATGGACCAAATACTAGTGAAAACACCTTTACTTGAATTATCTCATTCAGTCCTTACAACTCAGTGGGCAGAAATTTGTTTTATTAAAAATATTTTTTATATTGCAAAAGAAATATGTACCATTGTGAGAAATTTATAACAACTGCAAATACTTTGTTATATTTCTTTTCATTATTTTTTAAACTAAATATGTTTATAGATAATTGAGATAGTACTATGTATAAATGATTTCAAATTTTCTAATGTTGGCTTTTTCACCTAACGTTATATGCTGAGAATTAACCCTGTCATTAAAAACTTCTTGCAACATCATTCCAATAAGTATATTCTGTATATATGACTATGTGTGCATGTCTGCTAAGTCACTTCAGTTATGTCCAACTCTTTTGTGACTCTTTGGACCGTAGGCCGCCAGGCTCCTCTGTCCATGTTATTTTCCAGGCAAGAATACTGGAGTGGGTTGCCATACCCTCCTCCAGTGGATCTTCCTAACCCAGGATTCAAGTGCACATCTCTTATATCTCCTGCATTGGCAGGCTGGTTCTTTACCACTAGTGCCACTGGGAAGCCCACATATGACTATTTGTTGTTTTTTTGTTGTTCAGTCACTAAGTCGTGTCTGACTTCTTGCGACCCCATGGACTGCAGCACGGCAAGCTTTCCTGTCCTTCACTGTCTTCTGGAGTTTGCTCAGACTCATGTCCATTGAGTCGGTGATGCTATATAGCCATCTCATCCTCTGCCACCCTCTTCTTTTGCCTTCATTCTTTTCCATCACCAGGGTCTTTTCCAGTGAGTTGACTGTTCCCGTTAGGTGGCCAAAGTTTTGGAGCTTCAGCATCAGTCCTTCCAATAAAAATTCAGGATCAATTTCCTTTTGGAATGACTGGTTTGATCTCCTTGCAGTCTAATGGACTCAACAAGAGTCTTCTGCAACACTACACTTCGAAAGCATCAGTTTTTCGGTACTCAACCTTCTTTATGGTCCAACTCTCACATCCGTACATAACTGCTGGAAAAACAATAGCTTTAACTATATGGGCCTTTGTTGGCAAACTAATGTCTTTGGTTTTTAATATGCTGTCTAGGTTTGTCATAAGACTTCCCAGTTGGTGCTAGTGGTAAAGAACCTGCCCGTCAATGCAGGAGATTTAAGAGATGTGGGTTCAATACCTGGGTTGGGAAGGTCTGCTGGAGAGAGCCATGGCAACCCACTCTGGTATTCTTGTCTGGAGAACTCCACGGACAGAGGAGTGTGGAGGGCTACAGTCCATAGGGTCGCAAAGAGTTGGACACGACTAAAGCGACTTAGCACACATGCATGCGCTAGTTTTGTCATAGGTTTCCAAACCTGAGTCTCTCCTGTATTGCAAGTGGATTCTTTACTATCTGAGCCACAAGGGAAGCACTGTGTATGACTATACTATAATTTATTTAGTGATTCTTTCATGTTTATTATTTTATATACTCTGCTGCTACAAAGTTGCTTCAGTCATGTCCAACTCTGTGCGACCCCATAGATGGCAGCCCACCAAGCTCCTCTGTCCCTGGGATTCTCCAGGCAAAAATACCGGTGTGGGTTGCCATTTCCTTCTCCAGGGAATCTTCCCGACCCAGGGATTGAACTCAGGTCTCCTGCATCACAGGCAGATCCTTTACTGCCTGAGCCACCAGGAAGCCCTTTATATATCGCAGTGTGTATATTTTAATCCCAAAGTCCTTGTCTCTGCCCCTCCTTCCTAGTTGGGAACCATAAGTTTGTTTTCTACATCTATGAGTCTATTTCCGTTTTGTAAATAAGTTCATTTGTATCATGTTTTAAGATTCCATATATAAACAGTATATAATATCATTTGTCTTTCTCTGACTTCCTTAACTTAATATGACAATCTCTAGGTCTATCTCTGTTGCTGCAAATGATGTTATTTTATTCTTTTTATGGCTGAATATATTTATATAATATATAGTAGTATATATATTATATATACTGAATATATTTCATTGTATATATATATACATACATATATATATATGAAATAGAAAATGTTCATTTTCTATTGCTGCTATAACTAATAACCACAATGACATGGATTAAAACTACACTCATTTATTATCTTCCGGTTCTGGGAGTCAGATGTCCAGTACGGGTCTCACTGGGCTATGATCCAGATGTCAGCAGGTTGAGTTCCTTTCTGGAGGCTCTAGGGAAGAACTCTTTCCCTTGTGCATTCAGTTGTTGGCATAAATAAGTAGGTCCCATTTCCTTGCTGTCTGTCAGCGGGAAGCTACCCGTACCTTCTGGAGGCCCCTCTCAGATCTTTGCACACTGTCCATACCTCTAGATCCTTGTGTACTGCCCTGTTTCTGATTTGCTGCCTTGCTTTCCTCTTCCAATTTTAACTCATACAATTAGATTGAATTCACTTGGATATTCAGGATAATTTTCCCATCTCCAGATATGTCCCTTAATTACATCTACAAAGTCCATTTAGAAGCATGATGGTTTTTTTTTTTTTTTGTCCCATTCTTTTCCTAGGGATTCATTTGTGTGTCTGTGAAAGCTGCACAGTCGTGTCCAAATTTTTTTCGGCCCCATGGACTGTAGTCTGCCAGGCTCCTCTGTCCATGGAATTCTCCAGGCCAGAATACTGGAGTGGGTAGCCGATCCCTTCTCCAGGGGACCTTCCCAACCCAGGGATCAAACCCTGGTCTCCTGCATTGCAGGCAGATTCATAACCATCTGAGCCACCAGGGAAGCCCAAGAATACTGGAGTGGGTAGCCTATCCCTTCTCTAGCGGAACTTCCTAACCAAGAAATCAAACCAGGGTCTCCTGCATTGCAGGTGGATTCTTCACCAGCTGAGCTACCAGGGAAGCCTCATTTGTAGTATTCATAATTTAAAAAAATAATTATTTGGATATAATGGCTAATTTTAATAAGTCAACTTTTATTATTTCTTGCAAAGTGCTACCTTTATAAAGAATCCTTCTTTCAAGCAAAAGATCTTTCCTAAAACCTCTAGTAGGAATGATACAAAAAAATTAGACAATTTTTCTATAGTCAGTATCTTTAAAAATCACACTGGATTTTTCTCAGATTTCAGGAAGAAGAGGAAAAATAGATATTTGTATTTTAAATCCAAAGTGTATCACTCTCAGCGAACTATATGGACACCTGGATCCTAATACTATGGAATGGGCTGATGGATTATTATCAGCAACAATTCGGAATTACGTATATTTAAACACTATAAAATACTCAAACAAAGACAGCGAATCAAAAATCTCAGATTCTGCTAATGTAAGTTCAGTATTGAAAGTTTATTTTGTTTCACTATTATAGATTATTTCATTGTTTATCTAATGTTTGATATCAAAGTTTCATTAGATACTTACTAGCATATATTTTAGACGTCCCTAATTTTAAAATTATTATGATCAGTTTCAAAAAGGGAAAAGTAATGAGCTATTACAAAACAGAAAATATACCTTGTGGATTTTGGGGGGTTTTAAATTAATTTTTATTGGAATAGAGTTGCTTTACAATGTTGTGTTAGTTTCTGCTGTACAGCAACGTGAATTAGTTATACATATAAATATATTGCCTTGTTTTTAGATTTCTTCCCATTTAGCTCACCCAGAGCACTGAGTACAGTTCCCTGTGCTATATATTAGGTTCTCATTAGTTATCTCTTTATACACGGCAGTCTATATATGTCAATTCCAGTCTCCCAATTCATGCCACCCATCCATTCCCCCCTTGGTATCTATAAGTTTGCTCTCTACATCTGTAACTTTATTTTTGTTTTGTAGATACGTTCATTTCGCACTCTATTTTTTAGATTCCACATGTAAGCAGTATCATATATTTGTCTTTTTCTTTCTGACTTACTTCACTCAGTATGACAATCTCTGGTCCATCCATGTTGGTGCAGATGGTGTTTTTATGGCTGAGTAATATTCCATTGTATATGTGTACCGTATCTTTCTTTATCCATTCCTCTGTTGATGGACATTTAGGTTGCTTCCATGTCCTGGCTATTAGAAATAGCGCTGCAATAAACATTGGAGTGCATGTATCTTTTTGAATTATGGTTTTTTCCAAGTATATGCCCACGAGTGGGATTGCTGGGTCATACGGTAGTTTTATTTTTAGTTTTTTCAGGAACTCCATACTGGTCTCCATAGTGACTGTACCAACATACATTCCCATTGTGTACGTGTACCATTGTGTTTTAAAATGATTAATAAATGATAAAATGAAGTTAAAGGTACTTGCTTTTAAAGAATAACACAGTAGATTAAGCGTAAGTAGAGGATAACCTAATGATTCCAGCACCACCAATGTAACTTCCAAACTAATGAGATTCAAAAATACTTCAGTAAAATGTGTAAACTATTTAATACAAAATTCATCAAAGAATAAATATGAATAGCAAAAAAACTGTAAGTTTATATTCTTATTAGTAATAAGTAGAGATTAGTAGTGAATTTCGTTTACTATATACTATATTTACCCTATCTGTGTGTGTGCGTGTGTTAGTTGCTTAGTCGTGTCCAACTCTTTGCAACCCCATAGACTGCAGCCCACCAGGCCCCTCCATCCATGGGATTCTCCAGGCAAGAGTACTGGAGTGGGTTGCCATTTCCTTCTCCATATTTACCCTATACTAAAGTGTAATAACAAAAAAGATAATATTTGAAACCAAACAGATTTTTAGAAATAGAGAACTAATATTTGATAATTATAAGGTTGTGAAGTAGAGATTCATACATGTCTGGTGGTAGTTTTGGAAATACATATTGATATTTTGTCATTTTGTTTGATTTAGAAATCTATTCCTAGTAATTTGTCCTAAGGAAATAAAATTTTGTTGTATTATTGCTGTTTTCACATTGAGAATGGTATATTTAAAAGAATTAAAAGTGTATTTGTCATCTGTGCTATACTTATTTTTGACAATCAATGAAAATAAGTTTACAATATATTCTTTTGTACATTCTAACTTTTCAGTAACACCTTTCCCTATTCTAATATTATTGTTATATCACTGGTTACTTAATAACAACATATAATAAAACCTTTTAAAATTTTCATGTGTATTAATATAATTTATTTTGGTGTGTGTGTTTAACATAATTTTTTCCCAAATGTAAAATTGTTCTGACACAATTGAATAATTCATCTGCTTCCCACTGTTGTTGTTAGAAAAGATGCTAAATCTTATTTAAATCTTCTTAAATTTATTGTTATTTGTTTTGTGGCCTAAATGTAATATATCTTAGATAAAGTTTCATGTGCACTTGAAAAGAATGTTAATTCTGCTGTTTTGGGATAAAATAGTCTATTAAATCCATTGGTCTAATGTATCACTTAAGACCAATATTTTCCTTCTGGGCTTCTTTGATGGCTCAGCAGGTAAAGAATGCACCTGCAAAGCAAGCAGGAGAAGGCAATGGCACCCCACTCCAGTACTCTCGCCTGGAAAATCCCATGGATGGAGGAGCCTGGTAGGCTGGGGTCCATGGGGTCGCTAACAGTCGGACACGGCTGAGCGACTTCACTTTCACTTTTCACTTTCACGTATTGGAGAAGGAAATGGCAACCCACTCCAGTATTCTTGCCTGGAGAATCCCAGGGATGGGGGAGCCTGGTGGGCTGCCGTCTCGGGGTTGCACAGAGTCGGACACGACTGAAGCGACTTAGCAGCAGCAGCAGCATTAAGGTTAAAGTATATAATGTTGGACCCACAATTTCACATTTTAAAAAATCTGTATACAGGGGAAAAAATGGAGTAGAGCATTGGGCTCCAAAATCACTGCAGATGGTGATTTCAGCCATGAAATTAAAAGACAGTTACTCCTTGAAAGGAAAGTTATGACCAACCCAGATAGCATATTCAAAAGCAGAGACGTTACTTTGCCGACAAAGGTCTATCTAGTCAAGGCTATGGTTTTTCCAGTCGTCATGGATGGATGTGAGAGTTGGACTGTGAAGAAAGCTGAGCGCCAAAGAATTGATGCTTTTGAACTGTGGTGTTGGAGAAGACTCTTGAGAGTCCCTTGGACTGCAAAGAGATCCAACCAGTCCATTCTGAAGGAGATCAGCCCTGGGTGTTCTTTGGAAGGAATGATGCTAAAGCTGAAACTCCAGTACTTTGGCAACCTCATGCAAAGAGCTGACTCATTGGAAAAGACTCTGATGCTGAGAGGGATTGGGGGCAGGAGGAGAAGGGGATGACAGAGAATGAGATGGCTGGATGGCATCACCGACTCGATGGACATGAGTTTGGGTGAACTCCAGGAGTTTGTGATGGACAGGGAGGCCTGGCGTGCTGTGATTCATGGGGTCGCAAAGAGTCGGACACGACTGAGTGACTGAACTGAACTGAACTGAATAATGTCTTATCTACAAGGATGATAATTGCAGACTTTTGTAATAGGAAAAATAATTGGAAATAGCCTTGGACTTATTTTTCTTCTTCCCAATGAGACTTGGGAATTAGAAGCACCTGACTATTATTTGTTGCATTGCTAAGACCTGATTGAAACATGATGCTCACACCAATGTTTGGTCTCTCTCTTCAGAACCCTTACTGTGCCCCTAGCACAGCTCTAGATTTTGGTCTTCTCTTCCTCTACACTTGGTGGTAAAGGAAGCCAGTGCCAGTCAACTGATGGTATAATACTCAGCCTCACTGAGGAGATAAATAGGACATTCCCTGCACCCACCACACCCCCAGATAATGAAGATCAGAATTCCTCAGAGATTGACATAACAACCTGTATTTGAATCACCTGGGGAGTATATTAAAAATGGAAATCTTGGGCTTCATCTCAAACCTATTCAATCTGAATCTCCAAAGTTGAGTTGTTAGAATTTAATAACCCTGCAGGTAATTCTTATGTCCCTTAAAATATAAAAACTCCATCATGAAGGAAGGTCTAAGAAAAATATACACCAAAATGTCAACTGTCTTTTTTTTTTTTAATAGGTGATGGCAGTTCAGAGAACTTTTTCTTTATTCTCTGAGCTTTGCTGTAGTACTTGAATATTATAAAAATATGTTCTATCTTTATGAAAACAACAACTAAAATAAAAGAATTTTCTGAAAGAAAATGACCAGTAGTCATAACTCAATTCCATTATACTGTCCCGGTTACATGTTTGCCTTTCAGCTGCAAAACCTCTTATATTTTTATTACTCAAAAAAGTGTATTGACATATAGACCATTTGAGTACAAAAGTATGATCAAATAAAAGTTTAAACATTACTGATTACATATTTTAGGTTTTCAAGCTTGATTTCTCTGACACAGCAGATTCTGATTATCATATTTTTGAGAAGGAGATGGAGAAAGATATTAAAATTCCAGAAAGTCAAAGTAAGTATTATTAATAAATTCAGTAAAGATTATTGATTAACATAGAAGAAAAACTGAACCAACATGAGCTCTATTTACATCTTTAAAAACATTTTTGATGAGTGATATTTTGTCCTTGTACCATTTATTTTTTCCTCATGTGTTTATTTAAAACTTTTATATATTAGTGTACATATATAATTATATATATAAATACTAGCACTTACATAGCCCATTCATTTTACAAATGACCATTAATATCTCACAAGAACCAAGTAGATACTAAAGGTAGGAATAAATATCAGGTTAGAAGTAGCAGTGGCAACCTACAATAGTATTTTCAGACAATCTAAGCATTCCTGGGCCAAATCATACAACCCAAGCATATTCATCTCAAATGAATTGTATACCCATTATCTGCCAGTTTGCTATGTGCCAGGGGGACAGAGAGTACTCATGAAAAGATCCCTGCTCCAAAAGAGCCCAACAGTCTACTGCAGAAGCCCCAGTCATGGCTTTCTCTACTCCATGTTGAATGTCATATCAATATATCCACCAGTAGTATATTTATGTTCCTGACTTTGAAAGAGATTTCTGCTATTGTTTCTACATCTTCAGGATTCCTGAATTTTGTGTATCAGTTTTGGTATTCAATGTGGGAGAGTACAGTGATTGAGCGTGATATTTCTTTCATCAGGGGATCCAAGGCAGTTATTTCAGCCTCAGGCAGGCTGTCTGGATCCCAGCTCTACTCTCCTGTTCTTCTGGGATGCTTTTGTGTTTCAGGTGTTTAACTGTTTTTTTAATCTCTATAATGATCTGTGTATCCTGACCAATAGACTTTCTAATATTGTGGAGCAATGTGCTGGGTGTAGAGTGTGCAAAGTGAAGAAAATGAGTTCCCCAAGTGAAATACTCTTAACAGCTGTGACTACTTGATTCTTTCTTCAAAGGACATCCTATTTCCCTTTATTTCCCAGAGGCAGCATATCCAAAAAATATTCCCGGGTTGAAAGGGGAAACAAACCATATTGTTATGGAGAAACTAGATTCATGGCTCTTTCTCTAACTCAAATTTTAAGGGTTAATTATACAATTCAGCAAACTAAGAATACCAAAACAATATTTAAAGTATTGCTAAGTATGTGTTATGAATATTCACAATATATACGAGACTCATTTAAGCACATTCATTCTAGGGTTTTCTAGGACATCATTCTTCATCTTAATTAGAAAGTACTTTCTAATTAAAAGAGAAAATTAGCAAGATTGTAAGGAGAGGAGAGTGAGGTTTTTCTCAATTACATTACAAATATTTTTCTTTCCAGACTTTGATTGGCAGTGGATTGTCTTAGATGGTCCAGTGGATAGTTTCTGGGTAGAAAATCTAAATTCTATGCTAGATGACACTAGGACGTTGTGCTTGGCAAACAGCGAGAGAATAACTCTGACTAGTAAAATCAGAGTGATCTTTGAAGTGGACAGTCTAGCTCAAGCTAGTCCTGCTATTGTCAGCAGATGTGCAATGGTCTATATGGTAAGTTTCTAATACAAATTTCTTACCAAAGAAAATTTATTATTTAGTCATTATCTGCAGCATTTTATGCTTATTTTGCTTCCTCTGGATTCAGCAGGGCTATCCTAGTAGGAAATTTTATGTCCCCTGGTGGGCTGCCGTCTGTGGGGTCACACAGAGTCGGACACAACTGAAGCGACTTAGCAGCAGCAGCAGCAAAGCTTCCTACTGCTGCTGCTAAGTCGCTTCAGTCGTGTCCGACTCGGTGCGACCCCATAGACGGCAGCCCACCAGGCTCCCCCGTCCCTGGGATTCTCCAGGCAAGAACACTGGAGTGGGTTGCCATTTCCTTCTCCAATGCATGAAAGTGAAAAGTGAAAGTGAAGTCGCTTCAGTCGTGTCTGACTCTTAGCGACCCCATGGACTGCAGCCTACCAGGCTCCTCCGTCCATGGGATTTTCCAGGCAAGAGTACTGGAGTGGGGTGCCATTGCCTTCTCCAAAGCCTCCTAACCCAGAAGTAAATACGAATGTTAATTACTACTGTTACTAATATGCTTAGTCGGTCCACTCAGTAATTGGAATGTCAGTATTTTCCACAACCATGCGTAAGTAGTGATTTCAATAGGTTGAGTTACTTGATAGGAATTATTTTTCCAATCAAGGAATGTTTGCCCTGAAGGCTTTTCATGACCACTCCATGACTCTTGCATGCATTCTCAGTCGCTTCAGTCATGTCCAACTCTGTACAACACTATGGACTGTAGCCCACCAGGCTCCTCTGTCCATGGGATTCTCCAGATAAGAATACTGGAGTGGTTGCCACGCCCTCCTCCAGGAGATCTTCCCGGTCCAGGGATTGAACCCAAGTCTCCTGTGTCTCCTGCATTGACAAGCAGTTTCTTTATCCACTGAGCCACTTGGGAAGCCCCTCCATGAGTCTCGGGACTTACGAAATGCATTACCAATGCAGTGGTAAGGAATAGAAAATACAGCAAAGAATGAATGTTCCCTACACATGAAATTAATTATTAGCCATGATTAGCCCTATGTTCGGAGAAGGCAATGGCACCCCACTCCAGTACTCTTGCCTGGAAAATCCCATGGATGGAGGAGCCTGGTGGGCTGCAGTCCATGGGGTCGCTAAGAGTCAGACACGACTGACAACTTCACTTTCACTTTTCACTTTCATGCATTGGAGAAGGAAATGGCAACCCACTCCATGTTCTTGCCTGGAGAATCCCAGGGACGGGGGAGCCTGGTGGGCTGCCGTCTATGGGGTCGCACAGAGTCGGACACGACTGAAGTGACTTAGCAGCAGCAGCAGCAGCCCTATGTTCTAATCTCCTTAGCTCAGTGTAACCACTGAACTGCTGATTTTCTGGGTAAGCAGTTCCTCTTACCACATGTGCATAGAACACAGCTCCCTACACATAATCCTCCAGTTGCTTGTTGTTGTGTAGGATTGTGGTTAAAAATCAGGAAGAGTAATTCTTTAAAGTGTTTTTGATCACTTGCCCTTTAATGAATGCTGATGCTAAACCATTATTTGGCAGGGGCAGCAGTGAAATAAAGAGATAGTAAGAAAGTAGGTGGACACTGTAATTTTATTTATTAACATTAAATTACCTTGTGCTTTCTATTATTAGAATCCTGTTGATCTGGGATGGGAGCCTTATGTTAAGTCATGGCTTCTGAAAAATTCTAAAATTATGAATAAATCAGAAGTGGATTGTCTTGAATTGATGATTAAAAGTAGTGTCCCAGATGGACTACAGTTTATAAAGAAACATCAGAAATTTCAGCCATTTCCTGTACAAGACATAACAATTGTTACAACTCTCTGCAGAATTCTTGATGCATTCTTTGAATTCATGAGTAAAACTGGAATCTTTGAACTACGTGAGTTTTTGCCCCTAAGTCATATCAGTGATATTATATCTTAGTCAATGTCAGTTATTTATCACCTTCTATTTGATTATAAAAGAAAGAAAGGAAAGCCAGAGGTTTTCAGTCCATTTGAACCAAGAGCAGACTTGCACATGAAACAAATTAAAAATCATTTATAAAAGAGTATATCAATAAATTGATATCTCTAAGTGCTTAAGGGTAACAAGAAAAAATAGAATAAGGAATCCTTGTAGGTCTCTATCAGGGGATAATAATTTTTACTATGTTTTAAAGAGTCTCAGAGATAAAAATAGTGGGGGGAAAAAATGGTCCAAAATCCTAGCTGTAATCATACAAAAACATACACATGGAAAGTAGTAAAATATGTGTAAGAAGAAATCAAAGTGTCCAGAAAACTGTACAGCATTATGGCTAAAGGCATGGTCTCTGGAGTCAGAATGCCTACATTCAAACACTGGTTCTATCTGGTTCCTGAGAAAGTCGTTCATTCATGTCTGACTCTTTGCGACCCGATGGACTATACAGTCCATGGAATTCTCCAGGCCAGAATACTGGAGTGGGTCCTTTTCCTTCTTCTAGGGGCTTTCCCCACCCAGGGATTGAACCCAGGTCTCCCACATTGCAGGCAGATTCTTAACCAGCTGAGCCACCAGAAAAGCCATATTTGGTTCCTGGTGAGATGGCAAATTAGCAAAAAAACCCCAACCCAGTTAGGATCTATTGAATTAAAGAAATTGTGAGAAATCCCTGGGGAGACAAGATGGCTAAGGTTCCTGTGAGGGAAAACAGAAACCCTGAACAGAAGAGAACTGAATACTACCATGAGTGGGAGACAAAATGGAGGAGAATATTTAGGTTTTCTCTTTCCCCTTCTCCTCGTGGTTCTGAATGGGCTATTGTTCTTCCCTTTGCCAGTTAGCAAACCACAGCATAACTAGAAGCAGCAGTAGGCAAAGGACCAGTGATGATTCTCAAAGAGTTATTAAGATGGTTATTATAATATAGTATCTCTAGGAGCAAAATATATGGGCAACAAACGAGGTTCATTAGTTTGTGTTATAAGAAGTCAAGGATGAATGACCAGAAGGCTGAGGGTAGCTGCCTCAGTAAAAAGTCATGATCCCTTGCTCATTTCCAAACCTGACCTGGCTTTCAGGCACAGAACTCACTGAATAGAAGAAGCTGGGACCCTCTGCACAATCATGGGAAGTAGTTACAAAATAGTTACTAGTCCTTCTCCAAAGGGAACTGTAACCATTTTCTTGAGTAACTTAGACTAGGGAGAAAGGAAGAAAACATTTTGGGGATTGGCCAAAAAGTTTGTTCTGTTTTTTCTGTGCTTAATTATCTTTTAACTTAATTTCAAAATTTTTTGTTAGATTGTGTGACAGCTGTCATACGAGCATGCATTTTAAAAAAACTTATCAAAATTAGTGAATTTTTGTGTAGCCATTTAATACTCTGGTTTCTCTTCAGATCATATAAATCTTTAAGCCTTTGTGTGTGTGTAACCATTTTAATATTGAAGATGGAAGAAAAAAGGAACATTTTTGGCACATTTGTTGTTGTTCAGTTGCTCAGTCATGTCTGACTCTTTGCGACCTCATGTACTACAGCATGCCAGGCTTCCCTGTCATTGACTATCTCCTGGAGTTTGCTCAGACTCATGTCCATTGAGTCAGTGATGTCATCCAATCATCTCATCCTTTGTCACCCCTTCTCCTGCCCTCAATCTTTCCAAGCATGAGGGTCTTTTCCATGAGTCAGCTCTTCACATCAGGTGGCCCAAGTATTGGAACTTCATCATCAGCATCAGCCTTCCAATGAATATTCAGGGTTAATTTCCTTTAGAATTAATTAGTTTAACCATCTTGCTGTCCAAGGGACGCTCAGGAGTCTTCTCCAGCACCACAGTTCAAAAGCATCAATTCTTTGGCTCCCAGCCTTCTTTATGGTCCAACTTGCACGAATGTACATGACTACTGGAAAAACCATAGCTCTGACTATACAGGTGTTTGTCAGCAGAGTGCTGTCTCTGCTTTTTAATACCCTGTCTAGGTTTGTCATAGCTTTTCTTCCAAGCAGCAAGTGTCTTTTAATTTCAGCTGCAGTCACCGTCCACAGTGATTTTGGAGCCCAGGAAAATAAAATCTGTCACTGTTTCCACTTTTTCCTCTTCTATTTGCCTTGAAATGATGAGGCCAGATGCCATGATTTTAGTTTTTTGAATGTTGAGTTTTAAGCCAACTTTTTCACTCTCCTCTTTCACCTTCATCAATAGGTTTTTTAGTTCCTCTTCACTTTCTGCTATTAGGGTTGTGTCACCTACATATCTGAGATTGGTATTTCTCCTGGCAATGCCTGATTCTAGCTTGAGATTCATCCAGCCTGGCATTTCTCATGATGTACTCTGCATATAAGTTAAATAAGCAGGGTGACAATATAAGCCTTGTCATTCTCCTTTCTGAATTTTTAACTAGTCCATTGTTCCATGTCTGGTTCTAACTGTTGCTTCTTGACCTGCATACAGATTTCTCAGGAGACAAGTAAGGTAGTTTGATACTCCCATCTCTTTAAGAATTTTCCACATGGGCTCAAAATCCATGAGTTCTATCTTCCAGACTAGGAATATTCCCACAATTCCACACTGCTCCCCCCTCTTCTCACGCCACCAACCCCTCATCAGTTTGTACTGTTTTAAACAGTAATTTTTCAAATGTGAGTGTAGAGTCTTCCACAGTCTGATAAAAACAATATAACCTTTAGCCTTTGCAATGACCCATTTCCCTTTAAATTTCTTTCTATGGAGAAGGTTCCACATGTCTTATCTTGCTGGTTATGAAGTAAACAAGGATCCCATCTTATACTTGCGAGTTTTGACAGTATAGACACAGAGAATTGACAGTTCATACTCGATGATGGATTACCTCTTGTCTTAGTGAAACAAGCAGTAATCTGCAACAACCCCATGAATCTGGGATTAAACTGGATGCTTTCTGGTCCTTTGAAGAAAGTGTCCCCAGAACACGTGTGAATGATACTCACAGAAGGCACTCAAGAGCACCATTCACCTGTTTCTTACAGTGGATAAAACTCAGGAACAGCCAAGTGGGAGAAATGCGCGAAACACAGGGGAAGAGGGTGGGAAGCTTCCATCTCTCTCTGAGAGCATCACTCTTCCAGCATCTTTCTGTGTTCATTCTCCCAGAAGTTCCCTATATTATTTTAATATAAAGAAGACAAATATTATAAAAGAAAAAAAAGCCAAGGAATAATGAGTAATCATTCACTCTTTGTGTTCCTCTGTGAAATGGATGACTTGAGAAAAAAATGAATGATGGAAAGTAGAAAAGAGACAGCTAAAAACTGTACCTGTGTGATGTTTACTTTGATATAGTTTTCTTTGAAACATACAGCTTTCTTTTTTTAATGCTTCATGTATTAGAACTCATTTATTATTTACTTCGTAATGCACACCATATTTGATGGTGGTGACCTGAATGTTTTAAAGTTTTTATTTTGGAATAATCAAACTTACAAAAAGTTGCTAGAATAGAATAAGGAACATATATATACAGATTTGTTCTTCAAATAAATAGTAATCAATTCAACAATTGCAGATACATTCTCTGCTCCTCTCATCTTAGAAAAGATAACATACTTTTGATGGGATAAGATAACTAGTTGGTCTGATAAGTCTAAGATACTGATGTGAAATAAGGATGTTCTATGACAGTTCACAAAGTAAACAGTGGTCAAGGTTGCATGTGTGTATTCTAAGTCACGTCAGTCGTGTTCGACTCTCTGCGATCCTATGGACTGTAGCCCACCAGGCTCCTCTGTCCATGGGATTCTCCAGGCAAGAATACTGGAGTAGGTTGTCTTGCCCTCCTCCAGGGGATCTTCCTGACCCAAGGATCAAACTTGTGTCTCCTGCAGCTCCTGCATTGCAGGTGGATCTTTATGGCCAAGCCCTGGGGGAAACCCATGTTAAAGATAACACCTCATTAATTAACTAGCTAAATTTTAGGTCTGTTGTTAATTGTGGGAAAATTCTCTTTCTTTTTTAAGGTGAAGATTTGAAGGACATTTCATCTGAGGAGATAATTTCACATTCAAAAGTTTCTGTTAAATTCAAAGATGTGGAAAACAGGTCAGCTACATTCATTCAAAGATATGTTTTATTAACTACTAAGTGCCAAACACTCTAATAGAAACAGGATTATCTGTCAATAAACCAATAATCTGTGACTTCCTAATATCAAAATTCAATTAAATTTATTTTATTCTAACTTAGAGTCTCTGTATATCTAATACAAGATCACCAGATTTTGGTAAGTTATCTAGGTAATATGAATACGTTTGTCCAGACACTACATTTTTGAGAGTGGAATAAAGTTGATGTGAATTTATTTTATGAATCTGCCCTTATGAGCTGAGAAATGTTGAACAAGTTACTAAATATTTTTGGTCTTTGATTTTTTTCATTTATAAATAAAACTGGAATAATGCTGTGATGTACCGGATATCTAGAGTAGTAGCTGGTGTAGAGTAAATGTTCAATAATTATAGTTATAGAAACTATAGCGATATAGTTGTGCTCACCCCACAATTGTGCCATTTTGTAGGATAGGGTTTCACTATTGAGGCTTTCCTATAATCTCATTATGAGATCCTGAGACATTTATGCCACATTTGCTTTTAAATGATAGAACATTGTAACTCGGGTTTTTACCTGTCAATTGTGCCTTCAGATTCTTTCATTTATCTACATCTTGATCATCAGCATCCTAGACCAAAAGTTTATTATTTCTTTCCTATACTGTTGCTATAACCTCCTAAATTTTTCCAGTTTTCTAGTCCATATCCAACATGACAACTATATATTATTTTTAATTTTTATTAAATAGCAAGTAGCCATAAAAGGATATTTATAAAGTATATGTAAGATATAAATAATAATATACAAACATTCATATATACACCACTGAGTTGTTTTTAAAAAGTACTGGTTTATCTTTGAAGTTCCCTAGTGTACCTATCTAAAGCTTATGCCATCCCATCATCTGAAATAACTACTATATTGAATTTTATGTTTATTAATACATTCCTAAGCAGTATATTTTTCAACTTTGCACGTTTTAACTTTAGTGGAATCACTATGTTCTTCTGTGACTTGCATTTTTGTTCAACGTTATGTCCCTCTGATTAATCCATTGTACATGTAGGAGGTCTTCATTCATTTTCACTGTGTATTTCTTTGTGAAAATATGTCACAATTTGTCCATTCACAAGCATAGGTTTTGACTATTTGGTGACATCCATGTGTAATTGTCTCTTGTGTTGTTGGAAAAGGGTGTTGCTATGGTCAGTGTGTTCTCTTGACAAAACTGTTAGTCTTTGCCCAGCTCATTTTTTACTACAAGGCCAAACTTGCCTGTTACTCCAGGTATCTCTTGACTTCCTGCTTTTGCATTCCAATCCTCTGTGATGAAAGGAACACCTTTTTTTGGTGTTAGTTCTAGAAGGTCTTGTAGGACTTCATAGAACCAGTCAACTTAAGCTTCAGCATTAGTGGTTGGGCCATAGACTTGGATTATTGTGATGTTGAATGGTTTATACAACATTTTAAAGGCATTATAGACAATTATTAAAGACAATGGTCTATACAGTCAGCAAAAACAAGACCTGGAGCCAGCTGTGGCTCAAATCATCAGCTCCTTATTGCAAAATTCAGGCTTAAATTAGGCCATTCATTCTGACCTTAATCAAATCCCTTATGATTACACAGTGGAGGTGATGAACAGTTTCAGGAGATTAGATCTGGTAGACAGAGTATCTAAAGAACTAAAGATAGAGATTCATAACATTTTACAGGATGCAGTGATTAAAATCATCCAAAAGAAGAAGAAATGCAAGAAGACAAAGTGGTTGTCTACGGAGGCTTACAAATAGCTGAGAAAGCAAAAGGCAAGAGAAGAAAAGGCAAAGGGGAAAGGGAAGGATATACTCAATTGAATGCAGAATTCCAGAGAACATCAAGGAGAGGTAAGAAGGCTTTCTTAAATGAACAGTGCAGAGAGATAGAGGAAGACAATAGGATGGGAAAGACTGGAGATCTCTTCAAGAAAATTGGAGATATCAAAGGAACATTTCAAGGAAAGATGAAATGAATACAGAACAGAAATGGTAAGGGCCTCACAAAAGCAGAAGAGATTAAGAAGAGGTAGCAAGAATATATGGAACTACACCAAAAAAAGTTCTTAATGACCTGGATAACCATGATGGTGTGGTCACTCACCTAGAACCAGATATCCTGGAGTGTGAAGTCAAGTGGGCCTTAGGAAGCATTACTATACACAAAGCTAGTGGAGGTGACAGAATTCCAGCTAAGCTATTTAAAATCCTAAAAGATGATGCTGTTAAAGTGTTGCACTCAGTGTGTCAGCAAATTTGAAAAACTAAGCAACGGCCACAGGACTGGAAAAGGTCAGTTTTCATTCCAGTCCCAAAGACAATACCAAAGAGTGTTCAAACTACTGAACAATTGCCGTCATTTCACATGATAGTAAGATTACGCTCAAAATGCTTCAAGCTAGGCCTCAGCAGTACATGAACTGAGAACTTCTGGATGTACAAGGTAGATTTAGAAAAGGCAGAGGAACCAGGGATCAAATTGTCAACATTCATTGGATCAAAGAGAAAACAAGGGAGTTCCAGAAAAACATATACTTCTGCTTCATTGACTATGCTAAACCATTTGACTGTGTGGATCACAACAAATTGTGGAAAATTCTTCAAGAGATGGGAATATCAGACTACCTTACCTGTCTCCTGAAAGACCTGTATGCAGGTCAAGAAGCAACAGTTAGAACATTACATGGCGCAACTGACTGATTCTGAATTTGGAAAGGAGTATGTTAAGGCTGTATATTGTCACCTTACTTGTTTAAATTCTATGCAGAGTACATTACGAGAAATGCCAGGCTGGATTAATCACAGCTGGAATCAAGATTGCTGTGAGAAATATGAACCACCTCAGATATGCAGATGATAACACTCTAATGGTAGAAAGTGAAAAGGACCTAGGGTCTCTTGATGAGGCTGAAAGAGGAGGGTGAAAAAGCTGGCTTAAAACTCAACGTTAAAAAAACTAAAGTCACAGCATCTGGTCCCATCACTTCATGGCAAATAGAAGGGGAAAAAGTGGAAGAGGTGATAGGTTTTCTTTTCTTGGGCTCCAAAATTACTGAGATCAGTGGCTGCAGTCATGAAATTAAAATATGTTTGCTCCTTGGAAGGAAAACTATGACAAACCTAGACAGCATATTAAAAAGCAGAGACTTCACTTTGCTGGGAAAGATTCATATAGTCAAAGCTATGATTTTTCCAGTAGCCATGTATGGATGTTAGACTTGGACCATAAAGAAGGCTGAGTGCTAAAGAATTGATGCTTTTCAATAGTGGTGCTGGAAAAGACTCTTGAGAGTCTGTTGATCTGCAAGGAGATCAAACCAGTCAATACTGAAGGAAATCAACCCCGAGAATATTCATTGGAATGACTGGTGCTGAAGCTGAAACCTCAATACTTCGGCCATCTAATGCAAAGGGCCTATTCATTGGAAAAGACCCTAAAGATGGGAAAGATTGAAGGCAAAAAGAGAAGGGGGCAGCAAAAGATGACATGGTTAGATGGCATCACCAACCCAATGGGCATGAATCTGAGCAAACTTTGGTAGTGGAGGACAGGGGAGCCTGGTGTGCTGCAGTCCCTGGGGTCACAAAGAGTCAGACACGATTTAGCATCTATAGCAACAACAACAGCAAAGCGTAAGTTGTTTTTTCAATTTTTTGGTTTTTACAAATATTATTGTGATTATTATTCTTGTGTGTGTCTCCTGGTATTTATATGCAAGAGTCTGATTTTTTGAAAAACATAAATTAGAATGTTCCTTTGTTTTATGGCCATTTAATGACTTTGCATTACATTTAGAGTGGAAGGAGAAGTTTTGGCACAGCTTAAAATCCCCTGCCTGTATCTCCAGACTTATCTCCTAAACTTTTCAACTAATTAGGTATGCTTCAGAGACACTGGATTTCTTTTTCAGTTCTTCAAACTTGTTGTAACCATTTCACCTCATAGTCTTCTCACATGTATGTCTTCTTCTCAAAATGTTCTTCCTCTTACATTTTTCAAAATTGCACTCATT
The DNA here is from genome assembly GCF_002263795.3 of Bos taurus. NCBI lineage: Eukaryota > Metazoa > Chordata > Mammalia > Artiodactyla > Bovidae > Bos > Bos taurus. The sequence goes on from NC_037343.1 coordinate 28,286,671, forward strand.
TTTCAGGTCTCAATTTAACTGTTCGTTGTTCAAAGAAGTTTTCCCTGACTCCCAAACTCTAAATTAGCTATCTCTACTAATATTCTCCACAGCATGCTTGACTCTTCATTCTTTACACATATCATGGTTTGGTATTCATTTTCCTATCTCCAAAATAAGTGATCATTTTTGTTTTGTTCACAGTAACTGAGATATAGTAGGAATTCAAGAAAAAATTTGCTGAACAGTCTCTTACATGTGAGGGGAAATGTCAAATAGGATTATATACATGCATTATACATTAACAATTGCCAATAAACTTCAGTGATACATTTTTAGGATTTTCATAATTTACAAGTAATTTTATGAAAACTAAATCTTGAACAATTCAAAATATCCTGAAATCAGGCCCAGATCTTTTGGTTAGCCCCATCATCATCTGTGCTATCACTATGTTATTTGAGAGTCCCACAGCCCAAGATAACCTGGGTTGACCCAGACTGAAGAAGACTCTCCCCAGATTCACACTGCCCGCTTTTAGCCAATTGGATTTCAGTCAACCTATACGCCTTGTTTGAGAAGAGTACAGAGTGGATGACTATTCACTTATGTCTTTCTACATTAAATGGAGACTTACCAGATTCTCTCCCAAGAGACAGATGAACTCTTAAGTAACAAATTGACCTAACATAAAAGTGAACATCATTTATTACCTGAAATAAAGTTTGACTACAAATCTTTTACACATATGATACTTTAAAAATAAAAATAGTATCAGTGTATAATTTACATGACTTACCAAAGGTAAATTATACATTAACTCTAAAACTTCCATGTTAATACTTAACTATAAAAAATTTTAGTAACAAAATTTTGATGTGATAATGCAATAAATTGCTAGACTGCTTTCTAAAAATTTTAATCTTCACCTTTCCACATCTGCCTACCACAGGGATGACAATGCACGGTACATGGCAAAAAATCCTATTAAATTAAAAAAAACAATTCAAAAGCTTTTTGTGTTTGCATTTACTTGGGCATTTGGAGGAACTTTACAACGTGAAGATGAACATGAAGATGACCTAATATTTTATCCAAGTTCTGAACCTGATTCACCTTCAAAAGTAACCTATGATTTTGACAACCTTGTTCGTGAATTATTTGAAGGCAATGCACAAATAGGTAAGTTCTAAGGGAAAAGTCATAATTATGCATACTTCAAAATGTTAATTTGAAATTCATCATTGGATTTATATTTATTTAGCTCATCTATGTAAATGTGAAGATTAGTGGTAAAAGAGGGTTAAATAAGTACACTCTAACATCCCTAATAGGACTGTGACAACTGCACAACGAGGAGGAGGCCCAGCTCAACGTCCAGTGTAGGCTCTGACCATCCCAACACCAGTCACAAGCCCTATCAAGGGGATAACAGTCAGCATACACCGAAGAGAGAAAAAGCAGACATCCATACTAAAAACAGCCTCTAACAAAAATTACTAGACTCATGGAGTCTACATGGGGACACTCTCACATTAAAAACAGCCCTTTAAGACTGCAGTACATAAATATTTCTCCTAAACTCATAGAGTCAGAGAAATATGAGTAGAATGAAGAAGCAGAGGAACCACTCCTAATTAAAAGATCAAGATAATTCCTCTGAAAGAACAAACAATGAAACACATATTTGCAGTCTACCAAATCACAAGTTCAAAAAGGAGTAATGAAAATACTGAAGGAGTTAAGAAAGGTTATTAGTAGAAATGCAGATTACTGTCAGTTCAGTTCAGTCACTCAGTCGTGTCCGACTCTTTGTGACCCCATGAATCACAGCACGCCAGGCCTCCATGTCCATCACCAACTCCTGGAGTTCACTCAGACTCACATCCATCGAGTCAGTGATGCCATCCAGCCATCTCATCCTCTGTCGTCCCCTTCTCTTCCTGCCCCCAATCCCTCCCAGCATCAGAGTCTTTTCCAATGAGTCAACTCTTCGCATGAGGTGGCCAAAGTACTGGAGTTTCAGCTTTAGCATCATTCCTTCCAAAGAAATCCCAGGGCTGATCTCCCTCAGAATGGACTGGTTGGATCTCCTTGGATTCCAGGGGACTCTCAAGAGTCTTTTCCAACACCACAGTTCAAAAGCATCAATTCTTCGGCGCTCAGCCTTCTTCACAGTCCAACTCTCACATCCATACATGACCACAGGAAAAACCATAGCCTTGACTAGACGGACCTTTGTTGGCAAAGTAATGTCTCTGCTTTTGAATATGCTATCTAGGTTGGTCATAACTTTCCTTCCAAGGAGTAAGCATCTTTTAATTTCATGGCTGCAGTCACCATCTGCAGTGATTTTGGAGCCCCCCAAAATAAAGTCTGACACTGTTTCCACTGTTTCCCCATATATTTCCCATGAAGTGATGGGACCAGATGCCATGATCTTAGTTTTCTGAATGTTGAGCTTTAAGCCAATTTTTTCACTCTCCACTTTCACCTTCATCAAGAGGCTTTTTAGTTCCTCTTCACTTTCTGCCATAAGGGTGGTGTCATCTGCATATCTGAGGTTATTGATATTTCTCCCGGCAATCTTGATTCCAGCTTGTGCTTCTTCCAGTCCAGCGTTTCTAATGATGTACTCTGCATATACGTTAAATAAGCAGGGTGACAATATGCAGCCTTGATGTACTCCTTTTCCTATTTGGAACCAGTCTGTTGTTCCATGTCCAGTTCCAGCTGTTGCTTCCTGACCTGCATACAAACTTCTCAAGAGGCAGGTCAGGTGGTCTGGTATTCCCATCTCTTTCAGAATTTTCCACAGTTGATTGTGATCCACCCAGTCAAAGACTTTGGCATAGTCAATAAAGCAGAAATAGATGTTTTTCTGGAACTCTCTTTTTCCATGATCCAGCAGATGTTGGCAATTTGGTCTCTGGTTCCTCTGCCTAAAACCAGCTTGAACATCTGGAAGTTCACGGTTCACATATTGCTGAAGCCTGGCTTGGAGAATTTTGAGCATTACTTTACTAGCATATGAGATGAATGCAATTGTGCGGTAGTTTGAGCATTCTTTGGCATTGCCTTTCTTTGGGATTGGAATGAAAACTGACCTTTCCCAGTCCTGTGGCCACTGCTGAGTTTTGCAAATTTGCTGGTATATTGAGTGCAGCACTTTCACAGCATCATCTTTCAGGATTTGAAATAGCTCAACTGGAATTCCATCACCTCCACTAGCTTTGTTCGTAGTGATGCTTTACAAACAGAAGCCAATTACAATTTGGAAACTGATTTTCTAATATAAAAGCTGACCTAAAGGCAATGATGGCAAACTGTACAAAGCAGAAGAATGAAAAAGTGACCTGGGAGATAAAATAATGGAAATCACTTAGTCAGAAGAGCAAAGGGAAGACAAAAGAACAAGAAATTAAAGCAATGTATGAGACCTATTGAATAATATAATGCATTCCAATCTATACATAGAAGGAATACCACAAGGATGAAAAAGAGAAAAGGGAATAAAAAATGTATTTGAAAGAATTATGACTGACAGAAGTTGGAAGGGAGAGTCAAGAAGGAGGGGACGTATGTACACCTATGTTTAATTCATGTTGATATATGGCAGAAATCAAACCAATGTTGTAAACCAATCACCAATCACTTAAAAATAAATTTCTTTTTTAAAAAGTATAAAATAACTTTAAAAAAGAGATTATGGCTGAAAACTTTCCAAATCTGAAGAAGGAAACAGATATACAGATATAAGAAACCCACATTAGGGCAAAGGACACACACAGATTGAAAATGATGGAATGAAAAAGTATATTTCATGAAAACTGAAATGTCAAGCAGGGATAGCAATATTCATATAAGACAAAATAAACTTTTTTAAAAAGGCCATAAAGATAAAGAAGGACATTATATAATAATAAAACAATCAATACAAGAAGAGAATATTACAGTCATTAACATATATGCACCCCAAATAGCACCCACAAAAATCAAATAAGCATTAGCAGAAATAAAGGAAAAAACTGACAGAAATACAATAATAGTAGGAGACATTAATGCCCTGTCATGCCAGTGGACAGAGATCTTCCAAACAGAAAATCAATAAAGCAATGGAGATAATAAATGATAAAACAGTTAGACTTAATTGATATTCTCAGGACATTACATGCAGAAAAACCAAAATACATATTCTTTTCAAGTACACATGGAACATTCTCTAGGAGTGACCATATGCTGCTGCTGCTAAGTCGCTTCAGTCGTGTCCAACTCTGTGCGACCCCAGAGATAGCAGCCCACCAGGCACCCCCGTCCCTGGGATTCTCCAGGCAAGAACACTGGAGTGGGTTGCCATTTCCTTCTCCAATGCATGAAAGTGAAAAGTGAAAGTGAAGTCACTCAGTCATGTCCAACTCATAGCGACCCCATGGACTGCAGCCCACCAGGCTCCTCCATCCATGGGATTTTCCAGGCAAGAGTACTGGAGTGGGGTGCCATTGACTTGGACACAAAACAAGCCTCAGCAAGTAAGCCAGAAGGAAAAACATCAATACAGTATACTAATGCATATATATGGAATTTAGAAAGATGGTAACAATAACCCGGTGTACAAGACAGCAAAAGAGACACTGATGTATAGAACAGTCTTATGGACTCTGTGGGAGAGGGAGAAGGTGGGAAGATTTGGGAGAATGACATTGAAACATGTATAATATCATGTAAGAAACGAGTTGCCAGTCCAGGTTCGATGCACGATACTGGATGCTTGGGGCTAGTGCACTGGGACGACCCAGAGGGATGATATGGGGAGGGAGGAGGGAAGAGGGTTCAGGATGGGGAACACATGTATACCTGTGGCGGATTCATTTTGATATTTGGCAAAACTAATACAATTATGTAAAGTTTAAAAATAAAATAAAATTTAAAAAAATTTAAAAATTATTTCAAGCATATTTTCTGACTACATATTAAGAAAATATTAGAAATTAATCACACAAGGAAAAATGAGCAAAAGAATGATTACATTGAGGCAAAACAATATGCTACTACAAAGCCAATGGATCTATGATGAAATCAAAGAGGAAATTAAAAAATACCTTGAGGCAAATGGTAATGAAAACACTGCTATAAAAAACCTGTTGGGTTCAGCAAAAGCAGTTCGTAGAGGAAGATGCATAGTGATATAGGTCTTCCTCAAAAAACAAGAAAAATCTCAAACAAACTAACCTATCATCTAAAATAATTAGAAAAAAGAACAAACAAAATCTAACGTCAGCAGAAAGAAGGAAATAAAAATCAGAGAGTAAATGAAAAAAATGGAGATTAGACAAACAATAATAAAACATCCCCCAAACCAAAAGCTGGTTCTTTGAAAGAGTAAACAAAAATCAGTAAACCTCTGGCCAATCTCACCAAGAAGAAAAGAGACAGGGCCCAAATAAACAAAATAAGAAATTACAGAGGAGAAATAACAACTGACAACAACAACAAAAAAAACCATAAGGGAATACTATGAACAATTATTTGCCAGCAGTGACCCTGAAAACCACAGTGGTGTGATCACTCACCTACAGCCAGACATCCTGGAATGTGAAGTCAAGTGGGCCTTAGGAAGCATCACTACAAACAAAACTAGTGGAGGTGATGGAATTCTGGTTGAGCTATTTCAAATCTTGAAAGATGATGCTGTGAAAGTGCTGCACTCAATATGCCAGCACATTTGGAAAACTCAGCAGTGGCCACAGAACTGGAAAAGGTCAGTTTTCATCCCAACCCAAAGAAAGGCAATGCCAAAGAATGCTCAAACTACTGCACTGTTGCACTCATCTCACACGCTGGCAAAGTAATGCTCAAAATTCTCCAAGCCAGACTTCAACAATACGTAAACTGTGAACTTCCAGATGTTCAAGCTGGTTTTAGAAAAGGCAGAGGAACCAGAGATCAAATTGCCAACATCCAATGGGTCATCAAAAAAACAAGAGAGTTCCAGAAAAACATCTTTAAAACATCTCTAAAACTTCTGTTTTACTACTATGCCAAAGCCTTGTGGATCACAACAAACTGTGGGAAATTCTGAAAGAGATGGGAATACCAGATGGGAATACCTCCTGATAAATCTGTATGCAGGTCAAGAAGCAACAGTTAAAACTGGACATGAAACAGCCAACTGGTTCCAAATCGGGAAAGGAGTATATCAAGGCTGTATATTGTCACCCTGCTTATTTAACTTATATGCAGAGTACATCATGAGAAATGCTGGACTGGATGAAGCACAAGCTGGAATCAGGATTGCCGGGAAGAATATGAACAATCTCAGATATGCAGACAATACCATTCTAATGGCAGAAAGTGAAGAAGAACTAAAGAGCCTCTTGATGAAAGTGAAGGAGGAGAGTGAAAAAGTTGGCTTAAAACTCAACATTCAGAAAACTAAGATCATGGCAATTGATCTCATCATTTCATGGCAAATAGATGGGGAAACAATGGAAACAGTGAGAGACTTTATTTTGGGGGGCTCTAAAATCACTGCAGATGGTGACTTCAGCCATGAAATTAAAAGATGCTTGCTCCTTGGAAGAAGAGTTATGACCAACCTAGACAGCATATTAAAAAGCAGAGATATTACTTTGCCAACAAAGGTACGTCTAGTCAAAGCTATGGTTTCTCCAGTAGTCATGTATGGATGTGAGAGTTGGACTGTGAAGAAAGCTGTGCACTGAAGAATTGATCCTTTCAAATTGTGGTGCTGGAGAAGACTCTTGAGAGTCCCTTGGACTGCAAGGATATCCAACCAGTCCATCCTAAAGGAAATCAGTCCTGAATATTCATTGGAAGGACTGATGCTGAAGCTGAAACAATACTTTCGCCACCTGCTGCAAAGAACTCACTCATTTGAAAAGACCCTGATGCTGGGAAAGATTGAAGGCAGGAGGGAAAGAGGACAACAGAGGATGAGATGGTTGGATGGCATCACCAACTCAGTGGACATGTGTTTGAGTAAACTCCGGAAGTTGGTGATGTACAGGGAGGCCTGGCATGCTGCAATCCATGGAGTTACAAAGAGTCGGACATTACTTGAGTGGCTGAACTGAACTGAACTGAATAATATACAGTACATGGTAATAATCAGAACTTCTGGGTAAGATTTCAAACAATATCAGATAATGAATGATTCATCTTACTTTCTGGATCCAAAATAAGTCAGAGATAATAAAACTTTGCTTTTATACAATTAAAGATTAGAAGGAAAAATGATAGGCCTGTTTTATGTGTTTGGTTATACCTTTAATAAGGAATTATTATTTCTGATCAAATAATCACATCTCTCAGATAGAGATTATATTCTTAGTTAAACATTCCATGAATGAGACTCTTTATTTATTTATCATTTTCAAATGTAGGTATCAACCTTCCAAATGGTGAACATTCTATTTTTGGGTATTTTGTGGATATACAGCAATGTGAATTTATACCATGGTCAGAATTACTTCCTAATATTCAGACACTAGTACAAAGAGGTAAGAATTATTTTAAGAGTCATGCTCTAATTTCTATAAATTATTGATATTTTATATATACAAGTGGTTATATCAGCAACTTTGAGGACTGATGTATTCCAAGTCTGTTCAGGAACTCATTTGGATGGTTTACAAAATAGTCTTTAAAAAATAACCTTTGAATATTGCTTTCTGAGAAAGTTTAAATGTATTAGTATTTGATTGAGACCGTTGTACATTTTTAAATTTTAGTTAACTAAAAATCTTGCTAGTGGAAGTGCTCAATATTTTAATTAGCATGATTATTGAAAGGAAAAAAGGTAAAGGACCTCTTCTGAAACAAGTAAAACATATATGTAGCAACTCGATTGTAAAGGAACTTGCTAATTAAAAATAAATAATCATAGTTGGACAAATATGCATATGTGCTAAATCATTTTTATTCTCAATTTTCTTCTATGTATAGAAGAAAAAGATAACAGAAAATTGTTGTACTTCGAGAGTTTAGTTGAAATTGAGGCAGGAGCTTAATATGGACTAATATGCTTCATGTAGATTTCTTGCAAATATAAAAAATTCAATGAATGCAAATTGAATTTAATTACTTTGAGATGAGGTTTCTCTCATAGAGAGTTTCAAAATTTAGTTATAAGAGTTTTTGACAGAAAACAACTAGAAATCTCAGAAACATGAAGCATCCAGAAAATTCTAAATCTAAATTAATTTCATTGGAAATAGCAAGGTTCTAGTGTACAATATTTACCACAGTATTACAGTTATTTGAAACCCCAAATTGTGTATCATATGGTAATGCTAATATTGGTCATTTTTTTTTCTTTTTTTTTTTCTTTAATAGAAAATTATTTAATTAGTATACATGTGTTCCCCATCCTGAACCCTCCTCCCTCCTCCCTCCCCACACCATCCCTCTGGGTCGTCCCAGTGCACCAGCCCCAAGCATCCAGCATCGTGCATTGAACCTGGACCATTTTTATCCTTAGTTTTCAGCATGAAAAAAAATGAACTATCAATGCACATAACTCAGTGTCTTAGTGTACCATTCCACCCTTACAGGAAACTATAGAGGTGTTTTCTCCAAATCTAAGACATTGCTTCCTCTGGCCCCAACTTTACACTAATTGTAGGCAAGGGTTTAGAAGAAACTCAAACTCTCCAAGCTTTCAAACCCAAACTCATAACAGTAATCTGAGTACCACTGTATCACTTTTGATTCACCACTATATAATGCAAATCAGAAGTCCTGGTGTCAGACCAGGCTACTGTGGTCTGTGGGAAGATAACAAGTTCCAGGGTCAGGAGCACTGTAAACCCATATGCAATTAGATCCAATCTGTTGAATGAAGAGCAGCTTGATTTGGTTCTTGCAGAGAGGTCACTGCAGATCTTGGTGGCAAGGAGCGCACTCCAAGTACATGAAGATAATGGACAGAAATTCCAAGACTTCTCTCTTCAGAGAAACTTTGCCACCTCCCTTTTTAAACTCCTAATTTTGCTCTGGAAGGACTGATGTTGAAGCTGGAGATCCAATACTTTGGCCACCTAATGCAAAGAGCCTACTCATTGGAAAAGACCTTGATGCTGGGAAAGATTGAAGGCAAAAGGAAAAGGGGGCAGCAGAGGATGAGATTATTAGATAGCATCACCAACTCATTGGACATGAATCTGAACAAATTCTAGGAGATAGTGAAGGAAAGGGGAGCCTGGCATGCTGCAGTCCGTGAGGTTGCAAAGACTCGGACATAACATAGCACCTGAATAACAACAATAACAACAAATATATATACATGAAAGTATAGGTACAATTATGTATTAAAATATGATATCAGATCAGATCAGTCGCTCAGTCGTGTCTGACTCTTTGCGACCCCATGAATCGCAGCACGCCAGGCCTCCCTGTCCATCACCAACTCCCAGAGTTCACCCAGACTCACGTCCATCGAGTCAGTGATGCCATCCAGCCATCTCATCCTCTGTTGTCCCCTTCTCCTCTTGCTCCCAATCCCTCCCAGCATCAGAGTCTTTTCCAATGAGTCAACTCTTCGCATTAGTTGGCCAAAGTACTGGAGTTTCAGCTTCAGCATCATTCCCTCCAAAGAAATTCCAGGGCTGATCTCCTTCAGAATGGACTGGTTGGATTTCCTTGCAGTCCAAGGGACTCTCAAGAGTCTTCTCCAACACCACAATTCAAAAGCATCAATTCTTCGGCACTCAGCCTTCACAGTCCAACTCTCATATCTATACATGACCACAGGAAAAACCATAGCCTTGACTAGATGAACCTTTGTTGGCAAAGTAATGTCTCTGCTTTTGAATATGCTATCTAGGTTTATTATGTATAAATTAAATCATATCATGCATCAATTTTAATCTAAAATAAAAGACTATTTAACATCATTAATTCATAACATTTAAGGATATCGATATCATTTTTCCCATGGTAACCCATAGTATAAAAGATTGTTTGAGCATCACACTTCAAAAATTACCTTTTATGATCAAAGTTTTTTTTTCCTGAAAGCATTTTTTGTTTGAAAAGAGTACCCCTAATCTGTAGTCTTTTCATACTGATTATGATGTTCTCGAGGCAAGAATGCTGGAGTGGTTTACCATTCCTTCAAGACCTTCTAGAACTAACACCAGAAATAGATATCCTTTTCATCATAGGGGATTGGAATGCAAAAATAGGAAGTCAAGAGATACCTGGAGTAACAGGCAAGTTTGGCCTTAGAGTTCAAAATGAAGCAGGGCGAAGGCTAACAGAGTTTTGTGAAGAGAACACACTGGTCATAGCAAACACTTTTCAACAATGTGAGAGACGACAATAATCATACTGATTATATTCTTTGCAGCTGAAGATAGAGGAGCTCTATATGGTCAGCAAAAATAAGACCTGGAGCTGACTGTGGCTCAGATTATGAACTCCTCATTCCATATTCAGGCTTAAATTGAAGAAAGTAGGGGAAACCACTAAGTCATTCATATATGACCTAAATCAAATCCCTTACATTTATACAGTGGAGGAGATAAATAGATTTAAGGGATTAGATTAGGTAGACAGAGTGCCTGAAGACCTATGAACAGAGGTTCATAACATTGCACAGGAGGTGGTGATCAAAGCCATCCTAAAGAAAAAGAAATTCAAGAAAACAAAGTGTTTGTCTGAGGAGGCCTTACAATAGCAGAGGAAAGAAGAGAAGCAAAAAGCAAAGGAAAAAGAAAAAGTGTACCTAGCTGAGTGCAGAGTTCCAGAGAATAGCAAGGAGAGACAAGAAGGCCTTCTTATGTGAACAATGCAAAGAAATAAAGGAAAACAATAGAATGGGAATGATATAATGGGAAAGAATAGAGATCTCTCAAGAAAGTTAGAGATACCAAGGGAACATTTCATGCAAGGATGGGCACAAGAAAGGACAGAAACATCAAGGACCTCACAGAAGCAGAAGAGATTGTGAAGAAGTGGCAAGAATATACAGAAAAACTATACCAAAAAAAGGTCTTAATGATCCGGTGTGGTCACTCACCTAGAGCCAAACATCCTGGAGTATGAAGTCAAGTGGGCCTTAGGAAGCATTACTACACACAAAGCTCGTGGAGGTGACAGAATTCCAGCTAAGCTATTTAAAATCCTAAAAGATGATGCTGTTAAAGTGTTTCACTCAACATGTCAGCAAATTTTGGAAATTCAGCAATGGCCACAAGACTGGAAAAGGTCAGTTTTCATTCCAGTCCCAAAGAAGGGCAATGCCAAAGAATATTCAAACCTGTACTACTGCACTAATTTCACATGCTAGCAAGATAATTCTCAAGTACTTCAATCCAGGCCTCAGTAGCGCGTGAACTGAGAACTTTCAGCTGTACAAGCTGGATTTTAAAAAGGCAGAGGAACAAGAGATCAAATTGCCAACATTTGTGGCATCTCAGCGAAAGCAAACGAATTCCAGAAAAACATGTACTTCTGCTTCATTGACTATGCTAAAGCCTTTGACTGTGTGGATCACAACGAACTGTGGAAATTTTTGAAAGAGATGGGAATCTCTTACCACCAGACCACCTTACCTGCCTCCTGAGAAATCTGTATTCAGGTCAAGAAGCAACAATTAGAACTGGACGTGGAGCAACTGACTGGTTCCAAATTGGGAAAGGAGTACATCAAGGCTGTATATTGTCACTCTGCTTATTTAACTTATATGCAGAGTACATCATGCAAAATACCAGGCTGGATGAATCACAAGTTGGAATCAACATTGCCAGGAGAAATATGAACAATCTCAGATATGCAGATGATGCCATTCTAATGGCAGAAAGTGAAGGAGGAACTAAAGAGTCTCTTGATGAGGGTGAAAGAGGAGAGTGAAAAAGCTGGCTTAAATAAAATTTTAAAAAAAACAAAAAACAAAAAACTCAACATTCAAAAAACTAAGATCATGGCTTCCGGTCTCACCACTTCATGGCAAATAAAAGGGGAAAAATTGGAAACAGTGACAGATTTTATTTTCTTGGGCTCCCAAATCACTGCAGATGGTGATTGCAGCCATGAAATTAAAAGTCGCTTACTCCTTGAAAGGAAAGCTATGACAAACCGAGTGAGCATATTAAAAAGCAGAGACATCACTTTGCCAACAAAGGACCATATAGTCAAAGCTATGGTTTTTCCAGTAATCATGTATGGATGTGAGAGTTAGACCATAAAGAAGGCTGGGCACAAGAATTGATGCTTTTGAACTGTGGTGCTTAAGAAGACTCTTGAGAGTCCCTTGCACAACAAGGAGATCAAACCAGTCAATACTAAAGGAAATAAACCCTGAATATTCATTGGAAAGACTGTTGCTGAAGCTCCAATACTTGATGCAAAGTATCAAGGCCACCTGATGCAAAGAACCAACTCATTGGAAAAGACTCTGATGCTGAGAAGGATTGAAGGCCAGGAAGAGACGGGGGCAACAGAGGATGAGATGGTTGGATGGCATCATTAATACAATGGACATGAATTTAAGCAAACTCCAGGAGATAGTGAAGGACAGGGAAGCCTGGTGTGCTGCAGTCCCAAGGGTTGCAAACAGTCGGACATGACTTAGCAACTGCAACAACAAATCTGTGGTCACCAAGGATGTATTCTGAAGCTCAACATTCATTAATATTCAATAAATACTCACTTTTATTAATAAAACAATTTCCAGTGAATCCTGAGTGGGGATATAGGAAAACATATTATGTTTCCTTCTTCAATAACAAGATGGAATAATAGGACTTTGATGGTAAAGTTAATTAGTAATATTAGACAATTTGGGACTATTATGCTAAGTTGATCCTACTTTTCTTTCCATATTCCTCTTACGTTAATACCCTGTGTGTGGTGTAAACTGCTTCTTGTCAATCATCTCCATGCTTTCCTGTCTCTCTGTGAATAAAGTATTCGTGTGGTCAATTGGTTTTCCAATTAAACCTTCCTTGTAGCTAAATGTGGCCATGTAACCCAGTTCTAGACAATGAAATGTGAACAGAAGTGGACAATGGCACAAGGAGAGGGTGGGATGAATTGAGAAAATAGCCTTGAAACATTATCATGTGTAAAACATTATCATGTGTAAAACATTATCATGTGTAAAACATTATCATGTGTAAAACATTATCATGTGTAAAAGGGAGCTCAGCCCAGTGCTCTGTGACGACCTAGAAGGGTGAGGTGGGGGGAAGTGGGAGAGAGGTTCAAGAGGGAGGGAATATATATATATATATATACTTATGGCTGATTTGTGTCATTCTACAGCAGAAATCAAGACAACATTGTGAAGCAATTATCCTCCAATTTAAAAAAGAAAAGAATGTATTAATATTAATGTTTTCTGAGTTGCAAATATGGTGGCAGGACCTAAAATAACCATCTGGGACCTAGATATGGGAAGTGCATGTTAACAATGGCAGAAAAAGACGAAAGAAGCAAAGTGTGGGTTCCTGATACTGTGTGCTTACATATAAGCCCTGGACTGTTTTGTAAGAGAAGAATAAAATTCCACCTTTGAAACACCATTGTTATATTTGTATCCTTACTAGAGCAGACAGAACTTGTATCATAATTAATATAGATTTTCCTATAAATAAGGCAGTAACTTGAAAAAAATGGTGATACCTGACGCTAACTTAAAAATCAGTTGTTGGCAGCAGAGACTCAGTGTAGAAGTCTTGCTTGAATGCTCATGACCCCTGTTATGCCATGGCTAACCACCTGGCAAAACTGCCACCTGTTGTATTTTGGAAGCAAATCACGTGCTTACCAAACCTGTTGTTCAGTCATTAAGTCGTGTATTACAAAAGGCTAATTTTTTAAATATGTAAGTAGCTTCTACAGTTCAAAATAAAAAGCCAGTTGCCCATTTTCTATGAAAAAAATGGATAAAGAATATAAATAAATAGTTCATAGAAAAACAAATGACTCTGAGATATAGTTGACTCATAATAAAAGAAATGCAAAATAAACTAGAATTAGATTTACATTTTTTTTCTCCTATAATATTGATGAGGATCAAAAAGTTTGATACTTTTGGCAAAGGGGCATGGCCTCAAAGACTTTCAAACATCAGAGGACAATTTGTCAATATCTATTGAAATTATAAATCATATGTAAGTTTATAGTGACCCAGCAACTCTACTTATAAGAAATTATTTGGACATATGTCCAAAAATGACATAAACTTAGCTTTATTTGTAATAGCAAAAGATTGGAAACGCCATAAATATCTATCACTGGAGCACTGATGAATATTTTATTATACATTCATTAAATGCAGTGCTAATCAGAAAAAAGTCTTTAAGGTTATAAAAGGATCTCTAAAATTACACTACACTTTTTAAAAATTGCAGAACAGTCTCCATATATTGGGAATTAGGTAACTAGGACATAGGTATGAGAAAGAGACTATGTATGCATACCTTTGCATACCATAGTTTTGAATTGTGTACCATGTGAATGTATTAATTTTTAATTTAAAAAGGAGTAAAATGAAAGATGAGGAAGTGAGGCTATGTAGTATTTAACCCTTTTGAGAGTTTTGGCTGTGTAATAGGAGGCTATGGGATCAAGAGAGATTTGGTTTCCTTTGGGGCATGAAATTGGCCATATTCACCTGATTTTTACTAAGAAAAATATCAATTTCATATGGTTCAATCACTAAAAAGATTGGCGATACTAGCACATATATGTTTATACAATGGAAAATTCCAATAGAAAGGAGAGACTGATAGTGATGAGGGGGAAGGATTACCAAAGAAGTGATGTTCTTAAAAAAAGGATTGCAGGAGTCTTTGGCAGGAAAGTTACTTTCATTTTTACTGGAGGGAAAGTAGAGGAGACACTTATGTTGCATATGAGGGCATTTGAGTATGTTTGGTGGTAGAAAAATCAGAGTTTGTATGTGGCGGACTTAGAAATGTGTGTTGTGAGTTCACCAGCCTAAAGTATGAATGAAAGGGAAATTTTCTGAGCAGAGGTGCCCAGGCACTTGGAAAAATAGTGGCTTATATGTATATATTTAAATTGGTTAATAATATACAGACTTTTCTAGAAAGTATTTAGTATCTAAAAGATGAAATTAACATTTATTTATAGGTCATTTAAAACTTTTAAAAAATTTTAACAGGAACTTCAATACTAGCTGATCCTCAAGGATCCAGTGAAAACCTTTTGAAGATAACAGAATGTGGAGAGAGCGTTAATTATATTGCTACCAGAGACACAACATGCCTTTCTTTCCTTGTAAGCCTTCTTTTAAAGAACTCCTGCCCAGTACTTCTCACAGGTATTAAAAATATTTAAATATAATTTCAGAGTTAGGAAGAGCTTAATCGTTATGTAGTCCAAACATTTTATTTTACAAGTGGGAAAAAATATGCCCTGAAAAGATTTAGTATCTCTTTCAATATACATTCTTACTAACAGTGTATGATTGCCCATTTCCCTAGGTTTGCCAATTTTTTCTGTTTAGTCTCTAAATTGTGTTTGACTCTTTGCGACCACATATACTGTAGTCTGCCAGGCTCCTCTGTCCATGGATTTCCCAGTCAAGAATATTGGAATGGGTTGCCATTTCCTTCTCCAGGGGATCTTCCCTACCCAGGGATTGAACGCACATCTCTTGCATTGCAGGTGGATTCTTCATTGCTGAGCCACCAGGGAAACCCTGTTTGCCAATACAGAACATTATAAATCTTTTTCCTCTTTTCATTACCTTCAAGGCAAATTCCAGAAGTAGAACTATTGGATTAATATAAGTATGACCTACATAACCTCTGGGCTAAAGTCCTTAGAGGGCCATTGGCATCATTGATTGATTTACTTCAGTTTACACACATAACTCAGAGAAGGTACTGGCACCCCACTCCAGTACCCTTGCCTGGAAAATCCCATGGATGGAGGAGCCTGGTAGGCTGCAGTCCATGGGGTCGCTAAGAGTCAGACACGACTGAGCAACTTCACTTTCACTTTTCACTTTCATGCAATGGAGAAGGAAATGGCAACTCACTCCAGTATTCTTGCCTGGAGAATCCCAGGGACGGGGGAGCCTGGTAGGCTACTGTCTGTGGGGTCCCACAGAGTCGGACATGACTGTAGCGACTTAGCAGCAGCAGCAGCAGCACACACATAACTACATGCAAGTCAAAAATAAAAAGAAACTGCCTGATTAAAAAAACAAAAACAAAAACATGTACACATAATTCCTCAACCCATTGTTAAAATATTTCAACCCTTTACCGTTATCAAAGGAGAAATTCAAATACAGATTCTACTCTTTCTTAACATTTATTTCAACCCATTCAGTTATCTTTTCTAAGTTGTATTGCCTTTCACCAAAGGCAATAGTATCACTTTCCCAGTTCTGTATTCAAAGTATTCAGGCAAAATGAAGCTGGAACTCTCAGATAATCCATACCTTGCCTTCAGTTTGGTCAAAGGAAATTCTTAGTTTTACTTAATATTTGGTAAATTATAGGATCATAATTTTCTGTTCTGTTGCAGTAAATCACTAGTCATCAGATTTGTTTCCCAGATTGGGTTGGCAAAAAATTTCAGGGGAAAATAATTTCATGTAGTAGTTCTGCTGTGCTGCAAGCAAAAAGACATTAGATAAAAGATAATGATTAACTCCTAATCTTCTCTTTTTTAAAAGATGTAAATAATTCAAATGATTTTGAGAGGTTTACATACTACCTTTTTCTACCCATTCTTAACCACATTTATTAAATGGAAGAGCAAAAATACAGTTTTCATGCAATTCTCAAATATTACATGTTATTGTTTCATTTTAATATGTTAGAATCTACTCATTTTCTTGTATATAAATCTAACCTAACATATTTTTTCCCTTAGGAGACTTTGGAGTTGGAAAAACCGCTGCCATTAATCAAATGCTTGAAAAGTTAGAGGGCTCAGGAGCATTTGATGTGAAATATGGATCAATTTTAGGAGAAGTCCTATTATATAATGAAATTAAAAAATCAAGGTTGTATGCATTAAACTCTAAATTTGATTTGTCCGGTAAAAACATAGTTTGCCTTAATGTATAAATGTACCATAGTTTAAAGAAGGAAACCTGTTATGTGAAAATGCAGAATTATTCAAAAGAGAAGTGAGAAGAAAATCTCTACTTTTCCAGAGTATTAACAACTAGATTAATTTCTTTAAGTGAAAATTTCTTAATTTTATTTTAAATAAAAAACTAAATTTAAGATCTCAGTTTGTTCTATATAACAAAGTACAATTACAAGCTATTTTCCTTCCTGGAAAATTGCAACTAAAACATACAAATACGATGTAGCATATATCTGGGGTTTTAGTTTTTGTTTTTTGCATTAAAAATAAATTTCCTTCTTATCAAATATAAAAAGTATTCTTTACGAAGAAATTTGTCATTCTGTATGTCTCTTCCTGAGGGAAAAAAAGGAATGAAAAAGAAATCTAAATTGTGCAAATAAAGATTGTAAGTGTTTTAAGTTGATTCTGATTCTGTTAAAATATTAGAGAAGCCCAACATTGTTTGAATTGAATAAGAAACTGTAATTGTGGAGAGATTCATATTGGACCTTTCCTCTAATCATGAGTCTTATATGTCCAATGACCTGTGTCACATGTATACTTGGATATCTCCTGAACATCTCTACATTAACATAGCCAAAGTATAACTCTTGATTTCTCTTCCAAATCAATTCTTCCTCCAGTGTGTCTCGCTGAAATAAATGAGACCCAGTTATTCAAGCCTGAAACCTACAGATCATCTTTGAATTCCCCCTTTTTGCTTCACCTGCCCATCCCCAATAACCTGTCTCATTCCTCCCAACCCCTGTGTCCCCATTTTCCTCTGCTGCATGGCCAGTCTTCTATTAGTCAGATCTGTGCTGTCTTCAAAATACATCTGAATTCCTCTGCTTCTTTTTATTCAATGTCACTTTTAGTCCACCATCATCTACTTCTCACACTGATGATTTTGTAATATTAATAGTATCCTTCTACACCTAAATAAGGGCTTAAAAAAGCAGAGAAATAATTTTTGAAGCATTTAATACAATAAGAATCTTTCCTTATCTGAATTATGATAAAAAATAATGGAGTCTGAAAAAATTGATTTTACTATATGTTCAGTATTTAAACTGAAGTGACCATAAAGAAAGATAACATAAAAAAAAAAGAAACCCCTGAAGACAAAACCAAAATAAAGGTGAATGGGCCTTTTGTTGAGTGAGCCATAAGGCAAAATGCATTTTATAAAGGGACAAGAGAGTTAATAGCTTACCATCCGTAGAAAATATCCTATAGCCTGGAATTTTAAGAATTTGTTCAGTTTGTAAGCCCATGTTTTGTTAAATTTGAATATCAATTCTAATGGTAACTAATTTTATCTTTCAAAGTGTGAACAGGAAAAAGTGTATAGTTGTTTCCTAGTAGGCAATAAGAGTAAAATCAGCCAAACCCTGATACTTCCATTATATTTTGTTCAATTGGCTACTATGGTAAATAAGCTAATTTTGAATCCTTAAAACATTTTATTCCAATAGCTTCAAACAGAATATCAGCATCTTGCTTTCTGAAACTCATAAGACAGCAACTGGAGGTCTAGGTATGTATTACAGTAGTTTTAAAAACCTTCCTATCTCAATCATATGCATGTCATTTCATACTGTCAAATATCTCAGAATAAAATTTTCAATTGTTAGTTTAAAATTTAAAATCTGAGAAACATCCTCTATCATCTCAAACTCTTCTGCCCTACTCGAAAGCTAGAAAGAATGCTTATGGTAGAGGGGTACTAAAACTTCTTACCAGAAAACTGGTATCCTGGCTCATTAGTGGAAACAGACTAAGTCTAGAAGTAACTGAAAGCAATATCTGTCTATCCTGCTCTTTAATGCTTTTAGAAATACTGCAGTAGAAAAGTTGTGATTCTATAGCAGTTCTCAAATCGAGCTTCAGGAGCCTCAGCCTTAAAAATCTGATTTAGTAGTGTGGGGAGCAACAGCTCTGTTCTGAAGACGAAAAGATGCGTGGTCCAGAGATAGATATAGAATGGGAAAGGGAGTCTGGCCCCCAAATTCCTGTCAGAGAGTTGTTTGGTTTTGTTTTTACCAAAATAATCATCCAGCCCAAATAATCCTTCTAGATGAAGCTCATTCAAGGAATATGTCCTAGTTTCAGTGCCTACATGCTGCTTTTAGCGTTTCGTGTGTAATTTTGTTATAAATATAGTATGTTGCAAACCTAAATATTTTAAAAGCAGAGAAAGTTATATGTGTGCATTGTGCATAAATAAAAAGAGGGTTCTATGAGTTTTCATGGATTTCCCAGGTGGCTCAGTAGTAAAGAATCTGCCTGCCAATGTAGGAGACGCAGGCTCGATCCCTGGGGCAGGAAGATTCCTTAGAGTAGGAAATGGCAACTTACTCCAGTATTCTTGCCTGAGAAATCCCATGGACAAAGGAACCTGGCAGGCTACAGTCCATGGGGCTGCAAAGGGTCGAACACACTGAGCGTCTGAGCACACATGAGTTTCCTACTGTTCCATTTGACTATGGCTGCAAAGAAACACTCTTCACCACACAAAAGTAAGGAAACACTTGGAAACATTTTATAGTTGGTATTCCTTCTCTCACTGAAATGTCCTCAGAGTAATTTCTTGAAATGACAATAGTAGAGTAAAATTATGTGATTTTTATATTTTTAATAACTTAGTAAAGCTCAACTATTCTGAAAGTATTCTAACGTGACCTTTTTCTATATGTGGCATCATAGATAAGATTACTAAAAAGGCAGACGTTAAAACTGATGAAAGTTCATTTAAAAATAGCAATAAAGGAATTATAGTCTCTGCAATAAATTTTAACATCAATACGTCAGCTGCCAAAACTAAGGAGATGATTCTTAAGAAGCTAGTAAGAAGAACTAAAGATTCTCTTGGAGCACCAAAAAACAATAGGGTAAAACATCTCCCATACCTGTTGACTAATATGCTTATACTACTCAAGTGATAGTGACTAATTTTAATTAATACTAATATATGGGAAAGATAAGTGTTAACTACACTCCTGAACATTACTAGAAAATTCACTTTATAATGGAAACTTTGGTTTCCAGATCAATATAACTCCCTTTACAACATGAAGAATTGTACTGATTCAGAATTATTAAGGCCCAAAGAAACTACTGGAATCTGAATTAAATGTGAGTAGATAAGGCCAGAAAATGAGTTAGATGTCAGTGACCTTTTACTGTATATGTCAGCACATTTTTTTTCCAAAAGAAAGGGAGATAACTTTGTGATATCCACAGCACCAAGGAGAGGTACTAAGAGAATAGCTTTGTAATAACCTGGACAATTCCTACTTTCTTGAAGTGGTACTGGGCGTTCCTTATTTTTATCTTCAGTCTGCTTAGTGCATTACTAACTGTCCACTTGTTGAAACAAACTCTCTGTCACAACTGAAATTTACAATCAGTGATTCCAGTCATTTCCTAAAATAAGCTGAAGGTCAATATTCAGGATTGTTTAGTAAGAAAATCACATGGAGGCCCTTAAGAACCCCTGAGTTTAACCCCTGTGCCCATCAATTTAGAGAGCTTTCAAGGGTTTGAATCAGATTTCCCTTCCTTAATTTTAACTGAAGATTTAAATAAACTTTATGAGTCTTTACTTAATTGGGTATGTCTTAAGGATTTTGAAAAGAATAATAATTGGTCAACCTAATCACAGAAATGAAAAATTCACGTAGGTGAAATTTTGGTCAAATTGGTTTACTTATAATTACCCAGTTTGTGATAGAAAAACAGAGTATCTTACCCAAAAAAGATGATATGATAGTTACAAATTATGTAATTAGATAATTCAAAATAAATGGCTGTCTGTATTTTTTAAATCTTTACTTGTTTTACAAAAATAAATGCAATCTAAAGGGCTAATTCATGAAGAGATAATTAATACAATCAGTACACTTTAAATGCATGATAGTTTCAAAGGTAGAAAGTAACACAGGTTTAAAAACTGTAAATGTACCTGACTTTTCTGCTGGTTGCCCCTGACCACAGCATTTGCAGCAGAATTTCAAAAGTCTAGTTCCAGATAACAATTTTATTCCTAAATCAGGACACATGTTAAATAAATAATGAA
Source organism: Bos taurus (assembly GCF_002263795.3). Lineage (NCBI taxonomy): Eukaryota > Metazoa > Chordata > Mammalia > Artiodactyla > Bovidae > Bos > Bos taurus. The sequence continues at coordinate 28,307,816 of NC_037343.1, forward strand.
ATACCTAAAACAGTGCATTGCCAATAGCAGGCATGCAATAGGTAAATGCTGCATGAATAATATCCACGTTCCTGTGTAATAGCCTTGATAAGATTACTTTGTCCACCATCAAATACATTTCTAACTATAATTAGACGTAATTATTGGAAGTCTATAGAGAAAGAGTCGAAGAAGGCGATGGCACCCCACTCCAGTACTCTTGCCTGGAAAATCCCATGGATGGAGGAGCCTGGTAGGCTGCAGTCCATGGGGTCGCGAAGAGTCGGACACGACTGAGCGACTTCACTTTGGCTTTTCACTTTCATGCATTGGAGAAGGAAATAGCAACCCACTCCAGTATTCTTGTCTGGAGAATCCCAGGGATGGGGGAGCCTGGTGGGCTGCCGTCTATGGAATCGCACAGAGTCAGACACGACTGAAGCAACTTAACAGCAACAATAGAAAATGAGTAGTTTCCACTATTTTGAGAGATTACTGTTTTCTAAAATCATATCTTCAAAATAGAATTTGGTCATCTGCTTTTTAATAGAAAAGTACACATATAATTTTCTTCTTAGTATATTCTTAGCATAGCATATTTAATATTCCTAATTCATACATCGAGTTTAATATATGTTTTTAAAACCTTTTGTCTTCTTTAAAGATTGTAATTTTTATTGATGATCTGAATATGCCAGAATCAGATATGTATGGAGCACAGCCACCCCTGGAGTTAATCAGACAATTATTAGATATGGGAGGAATTTATGATACTGAAAAAATTACATGGAAGGTACAGTTTATACTAAGGTTTTCTTTATGTTAAATGTTGTTACGTAACAATAAGTTAAATATTTCTAACAACGTTGAGTGAGTTAAGCAAGATATTTAGAAAATCTTGTCAGATGGACATAAAGTCAAGATCTTAATTTAACAATTGTAATTACATCTTGCAATTCAGCACAAGTCTATGGGTTCACAGAAATTCTACTTTTAGTAGGATTAAATCTTAATAAAAATTGCAAGTGTGTCCTATAGTTTTGGTTTCTGAGTCAAAAAAATGCTCACTATTGTTAAACACATTAATAGTTATTCAAATTTTTCAGTGCCTCAGCAACTATTACATATAAGAAAAGCTAGTGAAAATGTGGCTTAAGAAATACATTCTTAATCTCTATGTAAGACTATTTCACATCTTTATTTTCAAGAACATAGAGGATTTTCAGACCTTACATACAAGGTCAAAAAAATTCCAAAGAGATATTTTTATGTAATTATTTTTGGTTCACTGAACTCAATCAGAAGGGTTTAATATTTTAAAAAGTAAATGTACTTTTCTCCTTATTTGGGTCTTTCTCTGGAAACCCTGGTTTCTAGAACCAACCTTATCATTTCAACTTCCTGGGCCTTGTTTCCTCATCTGTAAAATTAGATGGTTGTTTCATGTCTCAGATAAACTTGGTCCTAGGATCCTGGCTGACATACACTTGCTGGTGAGTGACATCAACTCAGATACCACTCAAACTGTCTAAATCAACCATCAACCCAAGGCAGAGAGAAGAATGGAGATGCAGCCCCCAGGAAGAATCCAGGAGACTGGGATAAAAAGAAGGCAAGAAATGGGTGTGAAATGCACAACCTAAAGAATTTTCTTGAAGTGACATGAAAATAATGAGGTAGCCTCTTAATGGTATTTCTAAGGCCTTGGGCATGAACATATGCAGGAAAAACAAACCTGAAAATGCCCCACCATGCATAAACTGTATTATTTCATTATGCTTCCAGCTTTACAATGCCATGTTGTAATATGTCAAAATACTATGTAAGCAGTCAAACTTCTTCTCACCCAGTTAATCCTATCTTCTCTACAGACACATTCACCAGGCTTTTCTCCTCATTTCTCACTTATTACCAGAATCCTTTTCACTAGCCTCAGTAACATATTCTTTATTTTCTAATGACTGGTTTTTAAGAGGAAAAAAGAGGGGGGGGGGGGGGCTATTTCCAGATGACATTTAGAAGGCCTCCTAGAAGTAACATGTCTTGGAATTATATTTAGAATGGGTTACTTCTTATATGCAGAGTACATCATGCAAAATGCTGGGCTGTATTCTGGCATTACAGTTTCACAAGCTGGAATCAAGATTGCCTGGAGAAATATAAACAACCTCAGATACACAGATGATACCACTCTAATGGCAGAAAGTGAAGAGGCACTGAAGAGCCTCTTGATGATGGTGAAAGAAGAGAGTGAAAAATCTGACTTAAAATTCCACATTCAAAAAGTTAGATCATGGCAGCTGGTCCCATTACTTCATGGCAGAGACTGGGAAAAAGTGGAAGCAGTGACAGATTTTACTTTCTTGAACTCCAAAATCACTGCAGATGGTGACTGAAGCCATGAAATTTAAAGGCACTTGCTCCTTGGAAGAAAAGCTATGACAAACCTTGACAGTGTATTAAAAAGAGGAGACATCACTTTGCTGACAAGAGTCTGTATAGTCAAAGCTATAGTTTTTCCAGTAGTCATGTATGTACGTGAAAGTTGGACTATAAAGAAGGCTGAGCTCCGAAGAAATGACGCTTTCCAATTGTGGTGTTGGAGAAGACTCTTAAGAGTCCCTTGGCCTTTTCCAGTAATCAGCCTGAGGTGACCCCTAAAAATGATGAGCTATTCACTTGACCCAGAAAACCCCACAAAATCATGCAAATCAAGAGGTTCAAATCTTCATGTTCACTTTAAGAACACTCGTGAAACTGCCCAGGCCATAAAGGGTATGCATATCCGAAACGCCACCAAGTATCTGAAGGATGTCACTTTAAAGAAGCAATGTGTGCCATTCCACCGTACAACGGTGGAGTTGGTAGGTGTGCACAGGCCAAACAGTGGGGCTGGACGCAGGGTCGGTGGCCCAGAAAGAGTGCTGAATTTTTACTACGCATGCTCAAAAATGCAGAGAGTAATGCTGAACTTAAGGGCTTAGATGTAGATTCTCTGGTCATTGAGCACATCCAAGTGAACAAAGCCCCCAGGACGCGGCGCAGGACTTACAGAGCTCACAGTCGGATCAACCCCTACATGAGCTCTCCCTGCCACATTGAGATGATCCTTACTGAAAAAGAACAGATTGTTCCTAAACCAGAAGAGGAGGTTGCACAGAAGAAAAAGATATCCCAGAAGAAACTGAAGAAACAAAAACTTATGGCCTGGGAATAAATGCCGCAAAAAATAAATGCAAATAAAAGTAAAAAAAAAAAAAAAAGTCCCTTGGACAGCAAGGAGATCAAACCAGTCAATACTAAAGGAAATTGGTCCTGAATATTCATTGGTAGGAGTGTTGCTAAAGCTCCAATACTTCGGCCACCTGATGTGAAGAGCCGTCTCATTGGGAAACACCTTGATGCTGGGAAACACTGAGGGCAATAGAAGAAAGGGATGACAGAGGATGAGATGGTTGGATGGCATCATCGATTCAATGGACATGAGTTTGAGCAAGCTCCGGGATATACTGAAGGACAGGAAAGCCTGGTGTGCTGCAGTCCTTGGGGTTTTAGAGCATCAGACACCACTTAACAACTGAACAACAGCAACAACTTCTAAGAAGACAGACTAATACTGTCATTGATAAGGACAAAGTAAAGTAATAAGGTGATTAATAGTTAATCCCGCTAAGGGATCATAAGTATTAATAAAGGAAAAAGTATGGGAGACCCTTGGAAGTTAACGATCATTCAAGAAAGCAGGTTTGCTTAACCACAAAGCCATGTAACAGAAGTGTGAGACATGTCCCAAAACAAAACAATAAGTTGTTGATTGCAAAGACATGTTTCTCTGTGCACACTAATAACAAAAATATAAAGACAAGGTGACATTATACCAAAACCTCATATGATTTACCATTTTTAGCATAGACCACCTTTCTGCTGATATGAATAGTACAATGACAGTCCCATTTTCACCATGTAAGGACAAGAAAACTCCCATACCTGATGTGGAGGAGGAACTGATGATGGTAGCTTGACATCTACTCAAGAATGAGGAAGAGTGTGGTCTGTTCCCACTCCCCACTTTTCCCTTGATTGTAAAACTATAGCCTACTAAGTTCTGGGTGAGGCATCCTCCTGCCCATCTGCTTTTTAACCTCACAAGCACCCTATTCTAATAAATCACTCTTATCCCTTTGCCTCTTGTTAAATTCTTTCTGCATTGAGACATAAAGAACCAGAGCTCCTCAGAGCCCCCAACCTGCCTGAACATTAAAAACCTTTTGTCCTTTGGGGGCTGGGAAATAGGTATGTATGTTTCACTTTCTGCAGATACATTCAGTCACTCCTCCTTTTTACTCTTCCCACAGAATATCCAGGATCTCTCGCTAGTTGCAGCTTGTGTCTTTCCGGTTAGCAGGAGGTATATTAGCCCACGTCTGCTCAAACATTTTTCCATTCTGGTATTGCCTCATCTCCCACAAACTGCCATAAAAACTATTTTCCAGGTAATACATCTAATTTATTTTCTAATAAAAAACAAATTTAATTCTATAGTATAAGGGAAAATATGAGAAATTAAAACCACTAATATTAAGAGAAAACTCTCTTAAGGGGATGGATTTTTTTTCCCTCTGTATTTTCTGGCTTACTATTATAATTTGTCTCTAAATATCAAAAATGTAAGTTATTGTGCATAAGAAATACAGGTGGGGCATGTTTAATGAATGTTTAAAACAAATCCCAAGTTTTTTTTTCTCAGAGATTGTAATCCAATATATCTGAAATGGAGCTCAGCAATCTGCATTGCCAACAAGTACACTTGGATTTTTGCTAGTATTTGTTTTTTTATTTCCTTGTAGAATAAAAAATTGAGAGAAGAAATTCTGAAATATCTTATTAGAAAAATGCCTCAATTTGAAACCTAGTTTGATTAGAAAAATATATGCAAGTTTACTAAATTCTTCAAAACTAATTATGTCTTTTTTTATTTTCTTTTTTAACTTTACAATATTGTCTTTTTCTTTTTTATAACATAAAATTTAAAGATTATTTTTTTAAATCTATTTTTCAAAAAGTACTTAGTAATTCTACAGGTGATCAATAATCTACACTTCAAAAAACCTGGTATAGAATATATACATATACCAATCTTAACTGAGATAATAGTTCTATCACTTTATATTTCTTCTAGTAACATCTCCTGGGCAACAAGGATATGGAAGAATTTTCAGTTTACTAGTATTATACACACAGGTGGAGCATCAGTTGTCCCCAGAAAACACATAACACAGGCCTCTAAATCTTTCACCAAACTAGGACCGATTGAAATTTTCCTCAGTTCTCAACATCCTTTGTACTAGTCTGGCATCTGTTTAAAATGAATTCTGATTACTAACATTTTAAACAAAATTGATCTTCTATTATAGCATATACATCTCCTTTCTAGTAGGGATTAACTAAAAATAGTCTGTTCTTAAAAGTTTTGGCAAACTAAATTATAAAATTTCTCTTTAAAGGTTCATTTGGGAACATATTTCTCTATCAATAACTTTGCACCAGAAGTTCAGAAAACTAAGGATCAAATAATATCTTGCTGTCTAGCTGTGTACCATCAAGTATGTCAGACTATGTTACCAACTCCAACGAAATGTCACTACATGTTTAATCTTCGAGATATATTTAAGGTTTGTTTTAAAACTTCATTCACTAACTTAAGTTTAAAATTCAACTTGAGAAAATGCAATTTTACTGAACTGACTTTCTCTCTCCATTTCCCTACTCACTGATACTGTCAACACTTAATTGTTAGAAGGGGGAAAACAGAGCAATTCAAGTTGATTAGTTTTGCTGTTAGCAGCTTATCCTATAAGCCAGTTAAAAAGCATCATTAAAGTAATTCCATGCAGAGAATTCAATGATGAAACCTGTAAGACTGTTAAAAAGTAAACCCACCTACTGACACCGGGTTGTGGTGAATCAAAGCTCAGTGTTTATTGTAAGGCGCCATACAAGGAATCTGAGACAACTAGTGCTCAGGCAGCTCCACCTGCCCAGAGGGTTTCAGCCAAGGCCTTTTAAGGACCAAGTGAGGGAGGGAGTAGTAGGGTCTATGATCAGCTCATGCACAATGCTGTGATTGGTTGATGGTGAGGTAACCAGGCCAGGTCACAGGTGTTAGCATTATCAATCCTTAGGCTCCAGTAGGTCTGGGGCCTATGTTCTCCTGGTCATCAGTAGTAAATTATTCTATTTGGTGGGGGTTTTAGCATCTGTATAAAAATTCAAGAATTGTGCATCTAGGTACTTCAAAGAGGAGCTAAAGCAGAGAATATGAGGGAGGAGTCTGCCCCATAAGGGGACATGCTGGCTAAGATTCTCATCAGGGAAAGAAATGACAAGGCTATAACATAGATTTTGGTTTTGCTTTTTTCTGAGAGTTTATTGCAGCTCTCAGACAAATGAAAGCATGTATACATTTCATAAACATGCTGAATTTTTGCAAGCCTTGTTTTTACACCAAAGAATGTTGCCAACGATGCTGATTTAGTCAAATAGTTTTCTGGATTAAAATGTTTAAAAAAAAAAAACTTTTTTTGGTTTGCTTTTTATCTCCTTGCTATGAGACTTTAGCCCAAAATAGTACATGTATTTGAAATGGGTTATAAATTTTTTAACCCAAATTGGCAATCTTAGAACATTAAGAAGCATCACTTATCTCCAGCAATCCTGTGAGGAGTTTTTGAGCCCTGTCCCTCTAAGGGTGACACTATACAAGTTTTCTCTGATTTATAACTTGTCCATCTCATCAGAAGTTCAGATTATCACGTGTAGGAATTGACAATCCTTGCCTGGGATTATTGCTCTATTTTTATGGAAACGTAAACCTGCAAAAAAAAAAAAATGAGGCTTTACTTTGCAATCTACCTGATAATGGTTTTTTAATTGTTGTTTTTAAATCCCTAATAGCTTCTTCTAGGTTTGCTGCAAGCTGACAAGTTTGTTGTTAACTCCAAAGAGATGGCTGCTCTGTTCTTTGTTCATGAAGCCACTCGAGTGTTTCATGATCGCTTACTTGAAGAAGCTGAACGGGCGCTTTTCTATCAGATTCTTTCGAAAGAACTTGAGAATTATTTTCAGGTAAAATTATTTAAAAAATTTTTGTAAATGGTATCTTGAGCAAAAGTGTTGTTTTATAAACATCACTAGACGTATCTATGATGTTAACTAAAAACTTTATTAACAATTCCATTTTTTACTTGCAAATGTCTAAATAATTGTAGATTTGGAACAATTGAAATGATAAGGTCTTGATGCCTTTACTCATGTGTTTGGCCTTTTAAGAGCCTTGAAATCGCTCATTTTCCTCCAGGACTGGCAGGCATGAACACTTTGACCCCTCATCCTTCTCCAGCCCTTTGAATTTTAGTTTGTGCGTGCTTCTCTAGTCCAGGTCACAAAGGAAAGTGCTTCAGTAACTGATTCACTAACAGTTGTGACTAAATGAAGTGGTGAGCTCAACTCCATTACCCTACCTCTCTGCTAACTCCTCTCAATTCCTTTCCAAAGATGATGGTTCTTTTCTTTTTTCTCTTCTTCGGTAGCGCCGGTTTCTCTCTCCCTATTCATAGCACTATAGGAAATAAACTCAAAGGTGCAACTTTATTTACAACATGAAGAAGAAATTTGGAATACAAACTTTATACATAGAGATACACACATGCATGTAAGCCCAGCATACAACACATATACATATATGTAAATCTGTCTTTATGTATACATACATTTGTATACACATATAATTTTTTTCCTTTTATCTTTTGGCCATGCCATGTGGCATGTAGGATCTTAGTTCCCCAACCAGAGATTTAACCTGCACCCCTTAGATTGCCAGCATGGAGTCTTAACCACTGGACCACCAAGCAAGTCCCCATATATATTTTTTAGATAAATCACAAATTCAGAAATCTTTTAAAAAACTTTTCTAGACACTCATCATTACTTTTTTTTAATCCAAGTTTCCTGCTCCTCAGCCTAGACCCTTCTTGGTATCATCATTCATGTTAATCCATAACACTTCTGCCCTCCAACTTTTTAAACATCTGGTAAAATAACATTTTCACTAAGCAGTTATCTCCACATCCACCAACAGCTCCATCTGCTTATCCAGAATTTCTCAGGGCTCTACCCAGTGTGCAGTTCTTCTTGTCCCTCTTTGGGGCTACTCTTTGGTGATGCTTCACACTCATCTTACTCCTACTTTCCTTCACACAGGCAGTAGAATCTCCAGTCCTTTCTTTTCTCACTTTCCTTCCCTAACAACCTGAGAAGCAGTTGAATACAGAGGTTACAAACACAGGCTCTGCCCAAGTTCAAAGCCCAACCCTTCCATTTATGAGCTATGAAACCTGTAGCAAGTGACCCCTCTGTGTTTCGGTTCCCTCATCTCTAATGAAAAGGTAGTAATTGTACCTACTTCATAGGACTGTGGTGAGAATTAATGGCACTAACTTGTGTAAAGTGTTTACAACAGTTTCTTACACATAAGTGCCCAGTAAATGTAAGCTATCATTGTATTAAAAAGGACCAGATCTTATATCTACTGTTCAAAGACAGGCTGGTGGTTTGGCAGAAAGAGCCTGAATGCTATATTTAGACCTTGGCTTGACTTCTAAATCTGTCTCATATTACTCTGGGTACTTCATTCTCAACATGAAAAACCGTTTGCAAAACCATTTCCAGTCTTCCTTTACTGCACGCTATGTACTACCCTGATGCCGCCTCCCTGGTGTCCCGTACCTCAGTATTGATACTATCATTCAAGCCTCCATCCATGTCAGAAATTTGAGCCCCTCACCTCATACTTTGGCCAGTGCAGAATGGTCTCTCTTGTCTCTTCCTTTATTCATATAGGTCCCTTCCCTTGGCTCACTCCTGACCATCCTTCAAGATTCAGCTTATGCTTCCTTTCCTGATGCTTTTCTCTAGCCTAAATCACATTCTTTCCAGGTTAAATGTCTTTGTATTGTCATAGGACTATGGGGTTTTCCTATCCATAGAACTAATTAGAATGTAATTGCCTATCTCTTTCTCTAACCAATGAGTTCCATGAGAACAAAATCGTTAATTGTTATCCTCACCTAAATCTCCAGAGTTTAACATCCTCCCTTACCCCTAGCTGGTACTTGATAAATACATCTGGGATGAATGAATAGATAAAGGAATGAATGAAGGAATGCAGAGGCTTTGCTAAAATAACTATCTAAAGAGAGCTTATTTCTGTCCTGGGAGAAGAATCTAAATTCTTGCCTTATACATTCCAACTGCAATTTAGTTTTAAGACTTTGCTAGACCAAAGAATAGATGTAGAGGCAGCAGAAAATGAGTGAGCAAATACTTAGAGACAGGTCTTTCCCTAGTAGGAGTTAGTCCCACAGACAGTAAGAACAGCTACAGTACCCCCAAATTAAAGAACTATTACCCAAACCTACTTTAAAAATTTAAGGATGTAAATTATTCCTGTAAGAATTTGGGTTTATACAATTCCATTTAGTCAGTTGTTTGACTGGTTGACTTTTTAAATAGTAAAATGTGATAGCTCTAATAACAGTTAACACTTACAATGTGCCAGGCACTGTTTTAAAAGCTTTACCCATCATTACTCAATTAAATCTTCATAACATCTCTGTGATTTAAGTCCTGTTATAATCCTCATTTTACAAATGAAGAAACGGAGGCAAGGTGAGATTAAGAATTTACCCAAGGTTGCATAGTTAGTTAAGTGGTGGAGTCCTGGCTATCTGACTTCAGATATTCTCTTAACCATCATGTCATATTGTCCCTCGACCTTCCTTTAGCCTTTTGCTTAAACAAACACCTTCTGAGAGCCTATTAAGAATTTCCAGGGCCAGACATCAACTGAGGTAAGTTCTAAAACCTCCTTAGAACTAATGTAAGCCCTGCCTCCAAGCACCTTACAACCTAACAGTTGCAATACATTTCTGTAAGCACTGTAACAGGCCCATCCACACACCACCATAGTAGGACAAAAGAAGAAAGAATAATTTTATCTCAGTTTTAGGAAGACGGAAATGGTCAGACTTCAAAGAAGGGGTTAGCCCACGAACTTGGTCTGAAAGACAGGCAAGGATTTCTCAAGTGAACCAAGAAAGCAAATATGGAAGCTTGCAAATCTATGGTGGTGGATAACAATTGACTAGGGAAAGATTCTGTTTTTCAGATTGTTGGTGAGACCTCGTGGTGTCAACATGTTATTCCCACAGCAGCAGTTCTTAACCTAGAGACTGTAGATTCTCAGAGTTCTTAAACAGAACTGTATTTCAGTGTATTTGGTTTCCTTTGCAACCCTTGCATTTTACTATATGTGTTTAAAATGTTATTCTTATGAGGAGTCCACAGGTTTCACTGTCAGAAGGGGATCCATGGCACAAAAAAAGGTTAAGAACCCCCAAGACCTAGACCTACTGTGCTAAGAACTTCTCTGATACAAGTACATTGTTTTAGTCTTGATAATAAGTAAAATTGTGCTATTAACAATTTCTATTCAATCACCTTACAATAGATCCAATGGACCAAAGAAAAACTGATAAATGACCCAATTATATTTGTGGATTTCTTGGATGTAAACAAATCTCATAAAAAGAAGACCTATCAGTATACCAATGACTATAATAAACTTGCCGAAGTACTTACTGAATTCCAAATGAAGTTGAATTCAGCGTCTTTGGAGGTAGAGACATATACTATACAAAAATCTAAGGAATACTATTTTCAAATATATATATATATATATGCACACACATATATACAGGCTTCCCTGGTAGCTCAATCAGTAAAGAATCTGCCTGCCAATGCAGAAGACTCAGGTTCGTTCCCTGAGTTGGGAAGATCCCCTGGAGAAGGAAATGGGAACTCACTCCAGTATTCTTGCCTGGAAAATCCCCATGGACAGAGGGGCCTGGTGGGCTACAGTCCATGGGATTGCAAAACGTCAGACACGACTGAGAGACTAACAGTACACATATGTATATGTGTATGTAAAATCAAATATTTTTGAGATGTGTGTGTATGTATAAGAGCGAGAGAGATCAAAAAATGCACCCTCAAATTTTAGTGCAGTCCAGTAGAAGTATAGGTTCATCTTATTTTGCCTCATTTAAATAAAAGGTGCACAACTGAAGCGGTAAAATGTTGAATTATTAAAGTTAAGGGAATTAAATGCAAGAGAGGGTGTGGCAACAAGTAGCAACAATATAGCTGGGAATAATTCACAGTCTTTCGAATTGTGCTGTGCTTAGTCACTCAGTCGTGTCCGACTCTTTGCGACCCATGAACTGTAGGTAGCCCTGTAGGCTCCTCTATCCATAGGGATTCTCCAGGCAAGAATACTGGAATGGGTTGCCATGTCCTTCTCCACGGGATCTTCCCAACCCAGGAATCCAATACAGGTTTCCCGAACTGCAGGAGGATTCTTTACCATCTGAGGCACCAGGAAGTCCAATGGGAAACTACATTCCCATTACAGTTATGAGCAAAGGTGATTTGGAACATAGACACCAACAAAATCAGATACCATACACGGATTCCTTGAGGCTTGTTCTACCCCAAGACAGAGAAATAGAAAATCAGCCTGGATATTGCTGCTCTCCCCTTCATTCTCTTCCCTCAAGCCTATGCCCGCCTCCCAATCTTGCTCATCAGAATATTGGCAAAAGGACAGTTCTCATTGTGCACACCTCTTTTCCATAAATATAAACTACTTTATTGGGTCTAAATTATTGGATTACCAGATTAGTCGTTCTCACTTCTATATCTTATATGTAAAACCACAATGAACACTTAATTTTTCTATGCCTATAATCACTCTATTTTTTTTGTTTGTTTGTTTCCCCTGGTAGATTTCTAATTCCTTGGTATTTTTCAAGGAAGCCATAGAACACATTGCAAGAGCTACAAGGATCCTTCGACAATCAGGAAGTCATATGTTACTGGTAAGAATTTAAATTTTTCAAATTTTTTAGTATGCAAAATAAAAATTAAGGAAATTCAATAAAAATTCTGCTTACAGAAATTTAATTTTTGCACACTTTCTGTTTATGAAAGCTCATATTCATTGACTTGTATGACAAGATCCTTGTCCTCTCAAAAGTGCCTAAAAGTTCACCAGCTATTTGTTTTTGGAAGGCATTTAATGTGTAAAAACAGTGGTGGGTCTGGCACCATCTCTAGCATATCTTCAGTATTAATACAGTGTCTGTGCAGGTGAATCTTGACTTCAAAAATAATACAATTCCTTGAATATTTATTTAGAAAAATGAGTCGTTGCACAAAATTTTACTGCTCATGAAGGCAAATGAGAGTTAAATTCTTGGAAATTCCGCCAATACCTTAAATAGAGAAAAGCTTTCAGAAGGCTAAATAAAATCCAACGTATTCAACCAATGATATGTCACATTATTATGACTGTTTAATTTAGTCATTCAAATTATGTTCTCAGATCACAAAAGAATTACTACTGGAATCAATAACAGGAAGAAATTTGGAGTATTCACAAATATGCAGAACCTTTATAATACATTCCTAAGTAACCAATGGGTAAAAGAAGAAATCACAAGAGAAATTAGAAAATGCTTTGAGGTGAATGAAAACAAAAACACAACATACCAAAACAAAAAACAAACAAACAAACAAACAAAACACAACATACCTAAAGCAGTGCTTCGAGGGAAAATTACTGCTACAAATGCCTATATTTTATTTTATTTTGGAGTATAGCTGATCAACAATGTTGAGATAGTTTCAAGTGGATAGCAGAGGGACCCAGCCTTACACATACATATGTCCATTCTCCCCCAAAGTCCCCTCCCATCCACGCTGCCACATGAGATTGAGTAGAGTTCCCTGTGCTATATAGTAGGTCCTTATTGGTTATCCATTTTACATATGGTAGTGTGTACAAATCTCAAGTAAATAACCTAAGTTTCCACCTTACAAAACTACAAAAGAAAAGAAAACTAAGCCCAAAGAGGAAGTTATATGAGAGAAAAGATGAGAGAAGATAGTAAAGAATAGAAAAACAATAGAGAATATCAATGAAAATAAACAAAAAAGATTCTTTGAAAAGATCAACAAAACTGGCAAATCTTTAGAGAGGATAATCAAGAGAAAAAAGGCAAGAACACTCCAACTATTAAGATCAAGTATTTAATATACCTTGATGAAATGTACACCTTCCTCGAAAGACATAAATTACTGAACTGAAGAAATATAAAATCTGTACTTACATAACTAATAAAAAGATTGAATTAGGAATTTTTAAATGTCCCGCAAAGAAAAGCCTAGGGCCAAATGGCTTCACTAGAGAATTCTAACATTTAAGGAAAAATTAAATCAGTCCTTTATAACTCTTCCAGAAAATAGAAGAAGGAATACTTCCCAGCTAATCTATGAGACCAGTACCACCCTGATACCAAAACTGTATAGACATCATGAAAAAAGAGAACTACATACCAATATCACTGTGAATATAGTTGTTAATTTTTAAATGAAATATCAGCAAACTGAACGTAACAACATATGAATATTATATATCATGGCCAAGTGAGTTTTATTCTAGGAATGTATGTTTGGTTTAACATCCCCGAATCCATTAATGGAAAAGGAATGAACTGCTGATGCACACTACAGCACAGAGAACCTCAAAACCATCATGCTAACTGAGAAGTCAGATGCAAAAGACTTCTTACTGTATGATTTCATTCATAGGGCATGTCCAACAAAGGCAGATCTATAGAGAAAAAAAGCCTATTAATGGTTGCCTGGGACTGGAGATTAGAAACAGGATTGACTACAAATAAGCTTGAGGGATATTTGGGGAATGATAGAAGTACTCTAAAAATGGATTGTGGTGATGGTTTCATAACTCTGTAAATTTACTAAAAATCATGTAATTGTGCACTTAAAACAGGTATAGTCTATAGTTTGCACCTTAATAAACTGTTTTAAAAGGGTAAAACTTTATCATCATTCCCAAAGAGCACTTCTTGAGTGTTATTGCCCACAGTAAATGGAAAAAGACTTTTTTGAATCCTTACAAATGAAGAGTCAAATGTTGATAGTCACATTGCAGTGATTTTATAAGCCTATCTATGCTATTTTCAGTGCAGTTATTTCATGTAGTTCAAGAGGCTGTGAAGAGAAAAGATTAAAATATTGAAAGTGTTTGAGTGCCTTATAAGATTTTGATAAAATACTTTATGTTTCATGTGTTTATCAAAGCATTTTAAAATAGTCTTAGGTAGTTTTACTAACTTTCTAGCACATCTAAGTAGAAAACTTTTTATTTCTGTTTAATAAAATTTCTATTTTTTTTTTTCTTCCCAAGATTGGAATAGATGGATGTGGAAAAGAAACTTGTGCGACTCTGGCCTGTTATTTGGCAGAACACAAAATATACAGGGTGCCTTTATCTCACAATTATGCCTACTTAGAATTCAAAGAAGATTTCAAAAAAGTGTTTATGCAAGCAGGATTAGAAGGCAACCCCTCTGCTTTGATAGTTAGTAATCTGAACCTAGATCAAGTAAGTACTTTTTGTTTTTATTATTTGCTAAAGTTTAATATTTATGTGGGGTATTCCCAGGTGGCACAGTGGAACCCTCCAAATTTAATATTTGGAAAGAAAATATTTATCTATGGTCCTATTAACCTGCCATATCAATTCTTTTCATTATTTTTCATGCTTATCCAATCATAGCCTATAGAGTTTATGAATTTACAATCATTCTGTATATAGTTATACATAAGTACCACAATAAAAGAATTTTCTGTTTCTATAATTTTAACTGACTACTTGGAAGTAATTTATCTGTGTAACTAAAGTCATCCATTTTACATTAAAACCAGTTTTATAATCTGTCTTTTAAAAATAGCCCTTTCATCTGTATCCACTGTCTGATCATGAAATCTACAATGTGCTCTCACAGAGTTTGAGGCTTCTGTTTCTGTTCTTTATCCTTCTGCTCAAGTTTCACCAAAGCCAAGACCTTTCTTTGCAGCTTATGCCTTATTTATATGTAAGAAAAAAATGTTAATCGCTCAACTTTCAAAAAATCTATTCTTTTGCATAAGTTATACCCTTCCACAGCCAAAGCATAATTAGGAATACCACCTCAGATTGTATGTACTTCTTTGTGGAAAAAATTTCAAGGGAATATTGTTTATTATCTATGATCCAGAGGTGGATAGTTATTAGTATTGTTTCAAACTCCCATTTTGTTTTTTCTCCTGATACTGGGCCTCTCTCCCTAGAGTTGTATGTGTCTGTTTGTTTTTCATGTCATATTTTGAAAGTAAATCCAAGAGCCATGTCATATCTGCTATTCTCCATAATATCCAGTTTTTCTGCTTTAACTATATATTCTCCCCTTCCCAAATTTGAATATTCTGCTCCTTGATCAGGTTGAGGTTTCTGCCAGACACTTGCTAGATTTCAGAAGATGTAGTTTCTCCCCTGCCAAGAATGTATTATTCTAATTTAAGAAACTATTTTTTCAGAAATCCACTGTCAAAGCTGAATTGAACATGGCTCCTGTGTTATTCAGGGGTTTCCCTGGTGGCTCAGCTGGTCAAGAATCCGCTTGCAATGCGGGAGACCTGGGTCCAATCCCTAGGTTGGGAAGATCTGCTGGAGAAGGGAATGGCTACCCACTCCAGTATTCTGACCTGGAAAATTCCATAGACTGTATAGCCCATGGAATTGCAGAGTCGGTCATAGCAGAGCGACTTTCACTTTCACTTTCCATGTTATGCAGAACTTTAAGGTTATTGCATCTCCTTTCCAGACTTTTTCTAGCCACATCATTGCTTTCCACATGAATCCAAAAAAATGATGTTATGACTTTGTTAAGTTTGTTAACATTTGTTAAGTGCAGGGTACCAGATGGTGAGCTACAGTTTAACAAAAGACAAGAGAATCTGAAAAAGAAGTTTATTACTCAGGTTCTGCAGGAGGTACACAGCATGCTTTGAGGGAACCGATGGGAAGTCAAGGCAAAGTGCAGAGAGAGAGAGAGAGAGGTAGGACCAGGGCACACGCCTTGATTGGGGGTACAGTGCTTTGCAGTGCTTTTGGAGTTTCCAGGCTAGGGCCAGATTGGTCAATTCAAACCCAACAAGGGTAAGTTCCATGGGGGTCTTATCTAAGGAGCACATATAGGGAAGGCTCTGGGAAGCAGGGAAGACTTGACACAAGGGCTGTTGGGAAGTCATATCAGAATTTACATTTGCTTTTAATTCTGTGGGTTGGTATCTAAGGCATGTGCATCCATGAGAGGTATAATGTCAGTTTAAATCCCCCAGCAGGCTGCTTGGCCAAACAAAATGGGTGCTGAAGCAATAATACTATGGGGTAATTTAGCTAGACTCTCAACAAGTAGGCAATAATCAGAGTACTTAATAAATCTTTGGTGGTTCTCCATCATGTCTTAGGTGAGACAGGAAAGCAGTTAGCCCCATGTCACCTCTGTCAGCCTCTATTGGACGCAGCCCCCCAGTTCTCTGCCGTTTCTCAACTGGGCTGAAATACCAGGTCCCTGTGAGTGGCTAAAGAATACTGTATCTTGAGGCACTGATAATGCTAATAATGCTTTTTTGTTAAAAGAAAGCTTGGATTTATTCTAAAAACCAAAATGCTCATACTTTTTTTTATTACTCCTCTGGTAGAATTTCTTTCATTGCTGCTTCTCCTCTGTTACCTTCCCATTCATTTTGGAACCCTTTATAGAGATGTTCTTGGTTAAAATAAGCTTTTGGCCATGTGATTTCTAATAGTTTGTGTAGTATTCAAACAAAAAAATAGAGATACCGAGAACTGCTATAAACTGTGTGAAGCAGAGTCCCTGCTCAACTTAATCATTGCACCCACTCCTCCCACGCCTCCTCCCCATGCACAGCGCAGTGTTTGGCATGCTGTCGGTACCAAATCTGTTTCCCTAATGTTTGAATAAATGAATGAATAGATAAAGCTTATTTTGACTCAGAAAAAAATGTTTTTGATGGGCTCACATTAAAAGAAGTTATTTTTTTGATCTAAGTTCTCCTGAAACACTATTGCTTTCTCGATTAGCTTTGTCCAGAGTAGAATACATGCCCAATTTACTCATTCCTGATTAAATGTATGTTTTGCCTAAGGAGTTATTTATGGAAGATTTGAACAGCATTATTAATTTGGGGAAAATACCTGACCTGTTTGAAAATGAAGAGCTGGATGCGATTGCCCTCAAGCTTAGAGCTCTTGCCGAACAGTCTGGTTATGTCGATAATAGGCAAGCTTTACTTTTGTTCTTCCAAAAGGTACATTTTTGTGGATTGCCTTTATCAAATTGTCATATTAAATTGAAAACAGACCATGTTCAAATTTCACAAAATTTTATGCTAGTGTCCACTATTTGTTGAAAATAATGCTGCAATGAACATAAAGGTCTGCATTAAAAAATAGACTGTGTTTATAATTCTGTACATGAATTTCAAGTTGGATAATTTCTTTGGTTTTTTACATGAGTTTTTAAAGCTATAATAATGACTGCCATCCTTATACACAGACACACCATAGGCAGGACAAACATGAGCAAGAATCTGGGACTGACTGGCTAACAATGACTTAAAAAAATAATAATACCTTGAGGCAATAAGAGAAATAAGATCCCAAGATTATTTCACACCCTGTGATCCATTTCTAGCCAATGAAGTTTTTTTTATTTCAGTTGTATGCTGGTAACAAGCCTGGAAAGGAAAGAAACAAGAATTCCTCATCCCCCTAAAAAGCCCTAGAACTGTCCAGGAGGTTATGGGTTATCCAGGTAGAGCAGGTAATATTCAGAATGAACTCGGCAGTGGGCTTGCTGTGAAAGAATCAGCTTGATGAGAGATATCAACTGGACAAATTAACTAGGCATTCTGTGTCTTTAAGACATGGTGAATGACCAGTGGCTGAGTGAACAGATAGATATGATTACCCAAGCCAAAATGTTCACTGGTAAAGTACCACAGGCCAACTTATTTCTCAAGTCAGTTTCTATCTTTTATGGAGACATTTGAAAATTGAACTGAACCACCATCCCTTCCTCAGCAGATACTTAGTGATCTTGCACAACAAAAACATGTAAAAAATTCTGGGAATGGAATCCACAATTGTAAGAGAACAATATAATATAAATGGATGTTTGAATTGAGTTGTATTTTAAAATGCTGCAGTAGAAAGAAGGATAGGAGTTATCCTGAAAACTTGTGGCACTCTAGCACTTCTTTACAAAATTGGTTTACCCAATAGATTGTGAGTGGAAAAGGAAAATAAATTCTGATTTAGAGTGTGGCGAATAGTGCCCTCCAGAAATAAAAAATAAGAATCCCAAGTAGAAATCAATTTTAATTTTATATATATGCCATACTTTCAAAAATGATGTGAGGTTTTTTACAGTAATAATAAATAGTGAAAACACATTTTAAACTGTTGGATATCTTCAAGTAGGAGTTTGCAAATGGGCAAAGCAAAGAGAGGTAATTTCATTTTGTGGGTTTTCCCAGGTGGCTCAGTAAAGAATATGCCCACCAGTGCAGGAGACACAAGAGACAAATTTCAATCCTTGGGTCAGGAAGATCCCCTGGAGTGGGAAATGACAACCCACTCCAGTATTCTTGCCTGGAAAATGTCCATGGACACAAGAGCCTAGTGGGCTACAGTCCATGGGGTCACGAAGAGTAGGACACAACTAAGCACACATGCAATTTCATTTTCAATTTAAAGATTTCTGTATTTTGTGAATTTTGCATTGAGTTGCATTTGTTTTTATAAAAATTTTAAAGACAAGCAGGAGGGGGAAAATCTTACCCTTTAGTCTTCCTTCAGCTTTACCACTCTTATTTGGCAAAATAGGTTGCCTGATACTCAAAGATATTATCACTTTGTACAAGTTGAACCCTTTGAGTTAGATGGACCATTGACTCACTGAAGCTGCTTTCAATAATGTGGTTTTATCATAAAGTGATGTAGGCAATGAGGAAGGAATCTGTACCCTGTGGTCAGTCCTTCCAAGAAGCCAAGAACAGCAACAACACAACCAGGTTTTAGGTGGGGCAAGGATGCAGGCAAACTTCTTTGAAACTAGCACTTTGCCTAGGACCTGAAAAATTATGTAGAATCTAATACTACTTGGCTGTAATCCTTCAGCTGTAGGAGTTTATTAGTATCTCTGAGGTGTTATGTACATAACATTGTTCTGATTCTCTGCATCTCTTTTAGCTTTAATTCATCTGTTTCTTTCTTTGAGTTTCTGTGAGTCTTAAATGCACACCACTCCAGAGGAAACAGTTAAATAGACAGACTCATCACCATCTGGTACAAACTGCCCTACTGAATAGAGTTCTAGCACCAGATCCCCTTATAAAGGATGGTTTATACAAGGAATGCTCTGAGTCCAGTGACTCCCCTACCCAGTCCATCCAGCTGAAGCCAAGAGGGTGAGGTCCTCTAGAACAGAACCTGCCTCCTTTCCTCAGAAGGGCTCTGTTAAGCTTGTAGTTTCCCCTGGAAGGACTCTGATTTATGACAGATACTCAGTACATGATTGATAGGTACTCCCCCCATTAAGGAAAAAATTGAAACAAATTTTAAATGGAATTTTCCATATAATATTTTCTTCAAAGAAGTGGATTGCATTTAAACAAATTATATTTTTATTAATTTTCAGAGAATACATAAAAATCTTAATATTCTTATGACCATGAGCCCTACAAGACCTAACTTTCACCAAAACTGTAGACTATATCCTTCCCTGATCAGCTCCTGCACAGTTGATTGGTATGAGAAGTGGCCGGAAGAAGCTCTGCTGATTGTAGCTGACACTTTCTTAAGAGAAAAAGTGGATATCAAGAACAGAGAGGTAAATATAACCCCTTTAAAGAAATCTAATGCAAGTGAAGATTTCAATTTATTATCAGAATCCAACAACACTACATCTCTGAATGACAATGAACCTTAGGTGGGCAAAGAGAGGCAGTTCTGGGCAAAATTATGAAATAAGTCAAGTGTTTGTCTTGACTCTTTATCAACTCCCCATCTCTTTTGCCCCCTAATTCACCCTGTCTCAATGATGCCGAGATTCCTCACTGCTGGGGTCTCTTCACTGTTCTGCTCTCATGGTAGACAGCAGATTTCCACAAAGGTAAACCACCTCCATTTTGCATGCTCTGGTAAGGATACTGCAACCTTCTGTGTTCTTCTTGTGAATTTCACTGGGTTGGTTACAGCAACACAACTACAAAGAAATGAGAGCACAAGCCACACGCAAAATTACCTCAGAACTCATAAGCCACAAGTCAGTAAGAATCTGTTCTAGAGTGATTCAAATGAAGATCCCGAGAGATGTTGGCAAAAGAAGTTGCAAATTCAGAGAGGCCTGAAACTCTGTGGGGCCTAGAAAGGGGCTTACAACCTTACCTCTCCAAGTGTTTAAGGAAAGCAAAGGCCAATAAGGGGTAGATTCAGGGTGGAACCAGCAAGAAATTGCAGCTGAGTTAAGAGTGACCGGTTTAACTAGGCTTGGTGGACTGGAGATGCGTAAACAGGACTAAATTATGTTCAAGTCAGATTCTCTCTGAAGGTAAGCAAAGAGGACACTCTTTCTACTCTAGTTTTGCCTACCTGTATCTCTACAATGATTGATCCATTGATTTCCATAAGGAACGGTTCCAGCCCCCTCCCCCAAACCCTGCAAAATACCAAAATCAGGATGCTCAAATGAAAGTGAAAGTCACTCAGTCGTGCCTGACTCTTTGAAACCCTATGGACTATAAAGTCCATGGAATTCTCCAGGCCAGAATACTGGAATGGGTAGCGTTTCCCTTCTCCAAGGGATCTTCCCAATCCAGGGATCAAACCCACATCTCCTGTATTGCAGGTGGATTCTTTACCAGCTGAGCCACAAGGGGCGCCCAAGAATACTGGACTGGGTAGCCTATCCCTTCTCCAGAGGATCTTCCCAGCCTAGGAATCGAAGCGGGGTGTCCTGCATTGCAGGCAGATTCTTTGCGAAGTGAGCTATGAGGGAAGCCCTGGATGCTCAAATCCCTTATATAAAATAGTATAGCATTTACCCATAATATGTGCACATTCTATATTTTAAATCATCTCTAAATTACTTGTAATACCTAATACATTGTAAGTATATGTAAATAATTGTAAATACAATGCAAATACTATGTAAATAGTTGCCAGCACAAGAGAAATTCATATGTTGCTTTTGGAAACTTTCTGGAATATTTAAGAAGTATTTTCAGTGGTCGTTTGAATCTGTGTGTGCAGAACCCACAGATACAGAGGGCTGACTATACATCCTTTAAGTCCTTACATTTTTCTAGCTTTATTTTACTCATGAAAATTGGGTATCTTGCTATCAATAACCTACTTTAAAGAAAGGAAGATAAGAGATAAAGCACTATAAACCTTGGCCATTGACAGTGTACCCTAAATCCTTGGAGTGCTGCAGCAGAAATAAGGGAAAAACCTAGCTGAGATGTCATTTATTGTTAACCTTTTTTCTTTTTGTCTTTTCCACTCTAAGCTCATCCTAACCACTAAAACTCATGTATTTTTAGTCCCATTCATCCAAACCCTTTTTCTGTGTCTCCACATCTCAGAAATGACAAATGTATTTGCATTGTCAATTTTCTTTTGTGTGTGTATTTAGACTGCTTTCTCTTAATTCTTAGAAATTACTATTTTTCAGAACTTAAAAGAAAGACTAGTTCCAACATGTGTCCAAATCCACAGAAGCATAAAAGAGTTGAACATAAAATACTTTCAAACAACTAGAAGGCGTTATTATATCACTCCCAATAACTACTTGCGATTCATGGATACATTTGTCCACATTTTGAAGTCCCGAGAGAAGAAAATGCAAAAGAAGAGGTAAGACTTTGAGACCAAGTCAGATATATATTTGTGCTCTTATTTGTGAAAAGGGATACAAATGCAAGTGAACCCAAATCCACCTTTTCATTGGAGGGAAAAGAGCAAAAGCTACAGAAGATCTTAAGAGGTAGGTGTCTATCTCCCCTGTGGTCATTCACAGGTTGCCCCTGTAAAGGCAAGGCTGACAGATTCTGCCAGTGAAGAAGCAATAGACTATTAGAGTCAGACATGGACATTGAAAACAAGAGTAACCAGCATTGCCATTCCCAATGTCCCTTATCCCATGAAATGAAAGTGGAAGTCACTCAGTTGTGTCCAACTCTTTGGGACCCCATGGACTGTAGCCACCAGGCTCCTCTGTCCATGGGATTCTCCAGGCAAGAGTACTGGAGTGGGTTGCTATTTCCTTCTCCAGGGACTCTTCCCAACTACAACACTGATAGTGGGATGCCCTGTTGCTGAGAAATCCATGGAATGCTGCAGCTCCGCAGTTTTAGAACCTTCAGCTGGACCTGGGAAGGGTGGGGGGAGGAAACCTGAGGTAGAAAGTCTCATATCTAATCAGAACTCTAGAGTCGTTGAGAAACAATCTCATGGCAGCCTCCCAGAAGATAAAGACAGTGGGAAATAGTCTTATAGCATCTGCTCACAAGCATTCCATGCTCTCATGTTCCAGAAGGATCACAGACTTATCTCAGTTGTAGTTAAACCTTCTCCTGTGTGACCTATATGAAGGCATAAAAAGTTGCCAGGGTACCATGTGAAGGCATTCCTTTACAGCTCTATCCTCCAACCTGTCATTTATCCAGCTGAAAAAGAACAGCCCACTCTATCAGATATCCCAGTTAAATGCACTGATAGGGACTTAGACCAAATCCATTCTTGGACAACATTGGGTGAGAATGGCCATGATGACTGCCACTTGGAGGACAGACCACAGACAGATTTCGTATCTTGAGCCAAGCCAGTTAAAATTGTTATTGATCCAAATGTGTCAATAATTGGCATTTGCCCATACTCTGCCTTTATTGGCCAGCTGGAAGCCCAGGGCAATGAAAATTTTCACCACCACTCATGCTTGAGAGTTTAAACTAGTTTGTATGTGGTGCACGAATATAGACCTGACATTTACAGAAGCAGTACCAACCTCAGCAGCAGCATTTTACCCACATGGTATCAGAATCTCATTTATTTTTTGTCAACAACTTTGAGTGGTACATTCAACATCAATTGTACAACAGTTGCTACAGTCTGTGAAAACAATCCTATTAGTTCAAAAGGTTAATCTTGTTCCATTGTTTTACATAAAGGCCATTCACTCCTCTGGGTTAGCAGCTCCTAAAATGCTTCTGAAAGTCCATGGATTAAGCCTTTTGTTGGTTGGTGATTAAATTGAGTATGATGGCCACAGGCTGGGTAAATTGGCCAGATGCCCTATAGACAAGAGTTATAAGGAATTAATGGAACTTCCTTCTACCTCCAACCTCCAGGTTTTAAGGTGTCCCCTTCCCACCATCCAGGGTTGTTGCTCTCCATTTGCAGTCATGATTGGTATGACCAGTGTCTGTCACAATCACTTCATCCACAGTCTTCCCCATGTCTTACCCACATTGTACATCCTTAAGTTGCTCAATAGTTTCTTCCTTATTACCTTGAACTATTGTAGAACATCTCCTTACCCCCCTGATGTGTAATCAGGATTACCATAAGTTATCCCCTTATGTGCATGATCATTATCATCAATATCCAATAGCGCTTATAGCCATCAAGTATAACTATTTTGTAAAAAGAAGCACCAGGTGATAAGTCCCAACTTCATAGCTCTTCTTTACTTCTTACAAATCCAGTAAGAAGTTTCCCAGGGATAGATATGGGACAGGAAAAAAGGGAAGGGAAGGGTTAATTATGTGCTTTGGGTCTCTTACAGCCAGTCCACGCCTCTTCTCCACCCCCAAAACATTTAACATCCTGTTTCAGTGGGAGATACCCTTTTGGGAAATAATCACTTTTAAAGCCCAGATTACGTGTCATAAGAGTGCGCTTCATTGGGAGCTTAGTTTCAGTTGTCTGTGTTTCTTTAGTTTTCCCTTAGAGTCCATTATATTTTTAATATCACCTGTTTCTAGGGGGTCATATGTTTACAAATTAAATGCTAAGCGCAACGTCTGATGTACACAACACACAACAAATAACAACTCTTTAAATAGGTAAATAGTATAAATAGACTTATTTTAGGAAGATCACTCTGGTATGGAGAATAAATTGGAGAGAGACAAAAAATAAAAACAAGACTTGAAAGCTAATGTGGTAATCCACATGAGACTTTTGAGGACCTATCCTAGAGCTAGATAAAAAATAAAATATCAAAAATATCTGTGTAATTCACAATTTAAAGGGTATGGGTGATGATGTTCTCATAGATTATGAAAGCCCAAGAAATAGAAACCATATATTCAATTTTTAGAAAATGCTCTATGGAACTTATTCCCTGTCTTAGAACTAAAATTTTGTGGACCAATAGCTTAGTAGTCTTCTTATTTAAATCTTCCATTTATTTTATTCCATACAAATGTATATTTTCAGTTTTTTATTCTAGTGAATAGATAAATGAAAAAATATCAAACTTATCTTATTGTTTCTTATTTAAAAAGAAAATTTGTTTTGGACGTTATTAGATTCACAGGAAGTTACAAAAATAGTACAGAGAGGTCCAAAGTACCTCTTACTCAGTTTCTCTCGTGCTCACATTTTACATGACTGTAGTACAACATCAAAACCGGAAAACTGTCATTGGTACAATGTGTGTTTATAGTTCCATGCCATTCAACTTTATCATTTGTAGCAATTTGTATAACCACAACAGCAAGCAAGATATAGAACGAGTTCATCACCACAAAGATTCCCCCTACTGCTACCCTCTTCACAGTCACTCCCACTCTTTTCCTCCTCCTGTTCCAAATACCTTGCAACTGCTAATCTGTTCTGCATTTCTCCGTTTTTATTCTTCACATACAGAGAGCGATAGTGCTTTCACTCAACATAATGCCTCTGGGATCTAAGCTATTGCATGTATCATGAGTTTATTCCATTTTATTGCTAAAGTAATAGTCCCTATGGGTGTACCACAATTTGTCTAACCATTGAAGGAATTTGGGCTGATTCTAATTTGGAGTTATTATGAATATATCTCTGTACAGGTTTCTGGGCAGATACAAATTTCTATTTCTCCAGGATAAATGGCAAGAGTGTAACTGTTAGGTCCTCTGACCTATGAAGAAAATATCAAATTGTTACTCAAAATGACTGTACTATTTTTTGTAGTTTTATAAATTATGTATGGGAGAGTCAGTTCCTCTGCATGCTTGAGAGCATTTGGTATTGTCACTATTTTGTATATTGACTATTTTAATAAGTATGTAATTATATGACATTGTGATCTTAATTTACACCTTAATGGTTAGTGATGCTGAATATCTTTTCATGCCCTTCTTTGCCATCCATATATCCTTTTCAATTTAATGTCTCTTCATATCTTTTTCACATTTTCTAAATTGTTCAAGTTTTTCATTGTTAGTTTGGGAATTCTTTATATATTCTAAAATAAGTCCTTTGTCAGATATGTGGATTACAAGTATCTTATTCCAGTTGGTAACTTGTATTTTCATTCTCCCTTTCACAGAGAAAAGGGTCCTAATTTTTGATGAAGTCCAATTTATGATTTTTTTTCTTTTATAAATTATGTGTCGCGTATCTAAGAACTCTTCACCAAACCCTAGATCCTGATCACTTTTTCCTATATTTTCTTCTGAAAGTAGTATAGTTTTACATTTAATTCTATGGTCCATTTCAAGTTAATTTTTGCATAAACATGAGGTGTAAGGTTAGGTTACAGCTCATCTGATGTAACTGATGCCCCAGCACCATTGGTTGAAAAACCTTATCTTCCTCTCTTGCTTTTGCACCTTTGTCAAAACTGAGTTAGGTGTACTTGTGTGGGTTTACTTTTGTTTTCTCTATCTGTTCCGTCAATCTTCATATCTATCTCTCTGCCAATACCAATATAATCTTGATTACTGTCACTATGTAATCAGTCTTACAATCAGGTAGAATAATTCCACCCACTTTATTCTTTTTTTTCAAAATTATTTTAATTACCTTAGTTCATTTGCCTTTCCATATAAATTTTAGAATAAGCACATCTATACATAAAAAACATTTTTTTTTTACTGAGATTCTGACAGGAAACCTATATATCATTTTGGGGAGAATGGGCCTCTTTACTATGTGGTACTCCAGTCCATGATTACAGTGAATCTTGCTTGGCTATTATTTTGTTATATCTATACTTTCTTAATTGATGCAAAGAGCTGACTCATTGGAAAAGACCCTGATGCTGGGAAAGACTGAGGGCATGAGGAGAGAAAAGGGAATGACAGGATGAGATGCTTGGGTCATTGACTCAATGGATATGAATTTGAACAAACTCCAGGAGATAGTGAAGGACAGAGAAGCCTGGTGTGCTGCAGTCCATGGGGTCGCAGAGAGTTGGACATGACTGAGCAACTGAACAACAACAAAATGCTCTCTTAATACTTTCTTTCCCTTCAGGGAACGTTTCCATATGGGCCTATCCAAGATCCTGGAAACAACTGCTCTAGTCACAGATATGCAGGAGGAGCTCTTGATTCTTGGCCCTCAAATAGAACAAAAAACAAAGGTGTGTTTGATTTTGGATCTCTTTTTTAAATTTTATGGTTTAACATGGAATGGTGTTTGAAAGCAGAAGCTGATACTTGACAAATATGGGTTAGAACTTCAGCTTTATTACCATGCAGCTGTGCAACCTCTCTTAGTCTTAGTTTCCTTATCTGTAAAATGAGGAAAGCGGTAACAACACAATAGCAAAGTAGTAACATCATTGTCTTTTTTAATTTATTTTTATTGAAAATATAATTGGTTTATAATATCGTGTTAGTTTCTGCTATACAACCACATGTTTCAGCCATATGTGTACATATATACCCTCCTTCTGGGACCTCCCTCACACCCAGCCCCATTCCAACCCTCTAGGTCATCACAGCACCAAGCTGAGCTCCCTGTGCTATGCAGCAGCTTCCCACTGTCTATTCTGTATGTGGTAGTGTCTGTACGTCACTGCTGCTCTTTCAGTTCGTCCCACCCTCTCCTTCCTGCCCTATGTCCACAAGGCAGGGAATTGCCTTGTGCCTACATCTGTGCAAATTGCCATATGACCCAGCAATTCCACTACTGGACATATACCCTGAGAAAACAGTAACTCAAAAAGACTCATGTACCCCAATGTTCATTGCAACACTATTTACAGTAGGACATGGAAGCAACGTAGATATCCATCGACAGATGAATGGATAAAAAAAGATGTGGTACCTATATGTAATGGCGTATTACTCAGCCATTATTATATTCTAATAATTAAATGTGATAATTGATATTATCATGTGCTCGGTCGCTCAGTTGTGTCTGACTCTTTGTGACCCCATGGACTGTAGAACACCAGACTCCTCTGTCCATGGAATTTTCCAGGCAAGAATACTGGAGTGGGTTGCCATTTCTTCCTCCAGGGGATCTTCCTTCCCTAGGGATCCAATCCACATCTCCTGCATTGGCAGCTGCATTCTTTAATACTGACCCACCTGGGAAGCCAATAATAAGTATTTACCTAATTATAAAAGAAATAGAAAAATCTGCAGTTATTACTTAAATACATCTGAAATGCACTGTGATAACTTGCAGTTGGCCAAGTATTCTAAAAATCATTACTCATCATCAATCTTTATATGTATGAAATTGTATGAAATTATATTTGTATGAAATTATAATTTTATGAAATTATATTTGTTGTAATCATTTTTATTAGTCTATTAAACAAATATATTTTGAGGTGATTTGACAAATTCTGTAAGAATGAAATAAGCTATTTGATTTCTCTTTTTAAAAAGATATCATGTCTCTTAAAACTTATTTTAAGAAGAGTTGTTTGGTTCATTAGGAGAAAGAAATCCTAATGGAAAAACTACAGAAAGATTCCCAAGTGGTTGAGAAAGTTCAGATGCTTGTTAAACAGGATGAAGAAATCATGGCAGAAGAAGTAAGAATCGTAGAAGAGTATGCTCAGGTAAAATTAAAATATACTCAATGAAAGTCACTTAGAGATTTGCAAAATTGTTTCCTACCCCAAAAATTTAAAAGTCAGGCTCAGTTCAGTTCAGTTCAGTCACTCAGTCGTGTCCGACTCTTTGTGACCCCATGAATCTCAGCACGCCAGGCCTCCCTGTCCATCACCAACTCCCGGAGTTCACTCAAACTCAGGTCCATCGAGTCAGTGATGCCATCCAGCCATCTCATCCTCTGTCGTCCCCTTCTCCTCCTGCCCCAAATCCCTCCCAGCATCAGAGTCTTTTCCAATGAGTCAACTCTTCGCATGAGGTGGCCAAAGTACTGGAGTTTCAGCTTCAGCATCATTCCTTCCAAAGAACACCCAGGGTTGATCTCCTTCAGAATGGACTGGTTGGATCTCCTTGCAGTCCAAGGGACTCTCAAGAGTCTTCTCCGACACCACAGTTCAAAAGCATCCGTTCTTTGGCGCTCAGCCTTCTTCACAGTCCAACTCTCGCATATATGCATGACTACTGGAAAAACCATAACCTTGACTAGATGGACCTTTGTTGGCAAAGTAATGTCTCTGCTTTTCAATATGCTATCTAGGTTGGTCATAACTTTTCTTCCAAAGAGTAAGCGTCTTTTAATTTCATGGCTGCAGTCACCATCTGCAGTGATTTAGGAGCCCAAAAAAATAAAGTCTGACACTGTTTCCACTGTTTCCCCATCTATTTCCCATGAAGTGATGGGACCAGATGCCATGATCTTCGTTTTCTGAATGTTGAGCTTTAAGCCAACTTTTTCACTCTCCACTTTCACTTTCATCAAGAGGCTTTTGAGTTCCTCTTCACTTTCTGCCATAAGGGTGGTGTCATCTGCATATCTGAGGTTATTGATATTTCTCCCAGCAATCTTGATTCCAGCTTATGCTTCTTCCAGCCCAGCGTTTCTCATGATGTACTCTGCATATAAGTTAAATAAGCAGGGTGACAATATACAGCCTTGAGGTACTCCTTTTCCTATTTGGAACCAGTCTGTTGTTCCATGTCCAGTTCTAACTGTTGCTTCCTGACCTGCATATAGGTTTCTCAAGAGGCAGGTCAGGTGGTCTGGTATTCTCATCTCTTTCAGAATTTTCCACAGTTTATTGTGATCCACACACTCAAAGACTTTGGCACAGTCAATAAAGCAGAAATAGATGTTTTTCTGGAACTCTCTTGCTTTTTCCATGATCCAGCAGATGTTGGCAATTTGATCTCTGGTTCCTCTGCCTTTTCTAAAACCAGCTTGAATATCTGGAAGTTCACGGTTCACATATTGCTGAAGCCTGGTTTGGAGAATTTTGAGCATTACTTTACTAGTGTGTGAGATGAGTTCAATTGTGCGGTAGTCTGAGCATTCTTTGGCATTGCCTTTCTTTGGGATTGGAATGAAAACTGACCTTTTCCAGTCCTGTGGCCACTGCTGAGTTTTCCAAATGTGCTGGCATATTGAGTGCAGCACTTTCACAGCATCATCTTTCAGGATTTGAAATAGCTCAACTGGAATTCCATCACCTCCACTAGCTTTGTTTAAGGCCCACTTGACTTCACATTCCAGGATGTCTGGCTCTAGGTGAGTGATCATACCATCGTGATTATCTTGGTCATGAAGATCTTTTTTGTACAGTTCTTCTGTGTATTCTTGCCACCTCTTTTTAATATCTTCTGCTTCTGTTAGGTCCCTACCATTTCTGTCCTTTATCGAGCCCATCTTTGCATGAAATGTTCCCTTTGTATCTCTAATTTTCTTGAAGAGATCTCTAGTCTTTCCCATTCTGTTGTTTTCCTCTATTTCTTTGCATTGATCGCTGAGGAAGGCTTTCTTATCTCTTCTTGCTATTCTTTGGAACTCTGCATTCACAGGCTTATATGTGTCCTTTGCTCCTTTGCTTTTCGCTTCTCTTCTTTTCACAGCTATTTGCAAGGCCTCCCCAGACAGCCATTTTGCTTTTTTGCATTTCTTTTCCATGGAGATGGTCTTGATCCCTGTCTCTGTTCCAACTTTGCCTGTTTTTCATTTTTTTTCCCAGAAAATATTTATATTAATACCTACTACATGCAAGGTACTATTAAGTGAAGTGCAAAGACAGAGGGTCCCTTAAGAAAATAGATAGTCTGGTTCTTCTGGTTACAATGAATAAAACTCATTCAACCCATATCAGAAATGCATGTGGCCTCCAAGAGGATCATCTGAAGGATGGAAGGGTTGGTTGCGGTGGCCTCCTCATTTCCTCAATGCTCAGCAGGAAGCCCTGCAGCTTATTTGTGTCCAAGTGAGGGGATTTACCTATTATGTTATCCAGCTTGAAGTAAATAAGCAATTAAAATATGGACAGGTAGCTTGAAAAGGGTTCTCAGAGAAACCTTGGATTGAAAATAATGCTAACACTGAAAGTACAAGCGAAGAATGAGAAGACGGCAGGCCGATACCGCTCGTATCTCTGATATGAACTATTTATTCTTCAGCCATGTTTTTAATGATGATCTAATCAGATCTAACAAGGAGCCAAGCAAAATATTTTGAAATTATCAAAAAGGCTATTAGAAATATCTATTCACATTCACTATTGTTTATAATAAACCTTGCCTAAATATTTATTGTGATACTTTGAGATATTAGCTAATGATAGTAGCTTTTGTATTTAACATACATAAATAATTCCCCCAACTGAGGTTTTAGCTAATATATATATATATTTTTTTTAATTGATGGAGTTGCTCCATGAAAAACCTTTGCACATGAAAAATGTGAAATTCCACTCTCTGCCTTCTCTGACTAGGGGTGGCCATTGATCAGACCAGGGTTGAACATTTGGTAATCTGCTACACCAGACTGGTTCCTATTGGAATTCTGACTGGAGGGAACAGAGGGAAATTGGCCAGTTTAAAAAGACAGAATTATTCAGGCAGTGAGAGAAGTGATACAAACCAAATAAACAGTCCTTAGAACTGCTTTGTTTTCTGAAGATGATCTGATAAGAATTAAAAATTATAAAATAAGGCACCTTTGACATATATCTGTACAAGGAATCTGTAATTTCTTACTTCTTTCAATGAGACATTTTAAAACATCTTTCCAAATTACGATAATTATTACCGAAAAGTCCATGAATCCTGATTAATTCTTGTTGAATAACTCATCAAAAAAATGGGATGTATGGGTTTAGAATAGTGTACATTGCATTATCAACTATATTCATGGAAGAATGAACTTCCATTTTGAGTAGGTGTCAATGAGGATCTACCATCTACTTACAATTTTACTTATCTTAATAAGTGGAAGGATTTTCTACAGACAAGATTCTGATGCTGGGCACTATAAGTACAAGTTATATCATAGTATGACCTCTGGCCCTTCACCTTAGTATCACATCACCAGGAAAGTTGGAACAGCAGACAACAGAAGTATTTCTAGAAGTCATTCATATTTGTAATAGCATGTAATAACTTAATTATACAGACAAGTGACTCTAAGCAACATAAACATAACCCCCAAGTCAGCTTGTTAGCGAAATCCCAAAAATATCCAGTCATTCCAGCACCACCTTTCATGATAGAATACCCGACAAATAGTCAGTCAAAAGGGTAAAGAGAAATTGATCTTCAGTTCAGTTCAGTCGCTCAGTCGTGTCCAACTCTTTGATTGCAAATAGAATGTCTTACTTTTGCATGTCTTACAAAAATGTATAACCCTGCACACATACTGGCAAAATTCCTTCCAGGAACTTGGAAGGGGATCTGTGCAGCTGAGGGGTTTTAAGCTTCGTTAGCTTTACAGAGAAGCTAATGAAGGCAATGGCATCCCACTCCAGTACTCTTGCCTAGAAAATCCCATGGATGGAGGAGCCTTGTAAGCTGCAGTCCATGGGGTTGCTACAAGTCAGACACGACTGAGTGACTTCACTTTCACTTTTCACTTTCATGCATTGGAGAAGGAAATGGCAACCCACTCCAGTGTTCTTGCCTGGAGAATCCCAGGGACGGGGGAGCCTGGTGGGCTGCCGTCTATGGGGTCGCACAGAGTCGGATACAACTGAAGCGACTTAGCAGCAGCAACAGCTTTACCGTAATCTGTCTTTAACCGGCATGTTCAGTCACTTAGTGTGTCCAACTCTTTGCAACCCACGGACTGTAGCCCGCCAGGCTCCTCTGTCCATGGACTTCTCCAGGCAAGAATACTGGAGTGGGTTGCCATTTCCTCTTCTAGGGGATATTCCTGACTCAAGGATCAAACCGGTGTCTCCCGCATTGGCAGATGGATTATTTAGAATTCCATCTTTAAGTGGACCACTCCCAAAAGGGCAACGTTAAAACTACACTAAGCCTAACACAGAAGGCAGAAAACACTCAATGTTTTCGCTTGTCACAGATAACTTCTCATCAGAGATTGCAAAATACATTAATTTAGGACAGTAACACATGTTTCTAACAGTGCAAGCATGTGTGTGCATCCCTAAGTCATACAGAAGCATAACTTATGGGCACTGTAAAAATGTTGCATTACATTTTCCAACTTAAAAATATAAAAATTTTAAGTATGCAACTATATTTATTCATATGTATTTAGGGACTTATAACTTTATTGCAGAAAGCTGACAATGAATTAAAAAGTGTACTGCCAGCTCTCGACAAGGCAATTGTGGCTCTAAACGCCCTGGATAAAGCTGATGTCTCTGAATTAAGGTGAGTAATTTACTGAAGTCTCTTTTGAGTTGCAAGAACTCAAAAATACATGGGAAAAGTTAAGTCTATATCCCACTTTTAGAATAAGCCATGTTACCTATCGTGGGCTCTGGTACCAAGCTTCCTGGGTTGGAATTCTGGCACTGCTGCTTTCTAGTATACAGCCTTTCTGTGTCTCAACTTCTTTTCTATGCAACTGGGGTAATAATAAATGCTGAAAGGACTGGATGAGTTGAAACATGTAAAATGTTTAGAATAGTCTGGCATAAGGCAAGTGCTCAAAAAAGATTAATGCTAACTGGTTTCCTCTGATTAAGCAGGCCTTTTCCCCTGCCCTTGTACTAAAGCTAAAGAAAACTAACCTAATGCTTGAATTCCTTGCATATGCCTTGGTTTTATTTATTTATTTTTTGGTTTGTTTTTTTTAAAACATTATCCCTTGTGATGTTGCTAATGTACATTTCACTTCACTTCAAAATGCCAGACAAATGAAATGCCTTTGATATGATCTTCATTGCTATTCTTAGGACATGCAGCAGAGACAGTTTAGTCCATTCTCTTTCCCACCTGCTGTTTCCACAACTGAAGGGACTTAGCATGCACAAACATGTGTCAGCTGATTCAGACGTAGCTAAGAGGCAACTTCCAAAGTTCCAATAATTACGTCATTAATAACTTAGGATACAAATTCCCATCTACCCTCCTCCCTCAACTCTCTATTATCTGTGATCTTTAGAGTAGGAATTTTAGATCAGGATGAATAATAATCCAGAGGATGTGTTTAAAGGGAGTTGCACCTTACAGCACCCTTCAAATTACAGGAATAGGGTTGACTCTCAACTACCCCAACTGTTTCTGTCAAGTGGCTATCAGTAAACCAATCCTGGGATGAAAGAGGAGAGGTCCTTCTTTTAAAGAACTCTGCAGCAAATACTTTTGTAATGAAAATAATTAACATCTAACTTGTATGTTCTACATAGTTAAGTGTTATTCATTTCATCTTTCTAAAGCAAAGATACCCATGTTCTAAAGATACTCAAATTTTTGAAGATACCCAATAATGAAATAGCTATATATTGGCAATTAGATCTTCTTACCAAAAACTTGTTAAAAATCTGTGTGTGTTATCTTTTGAGATAGTTTACAGGGTGTCTTTGATTTCAGTTATGAAGTTGATTAGATTTAACCATTTATTACAGAGTATATACACGGCCTCCTTACCTTGTACTGACTGTCATGAATGCAGTTTGTATTCTTCTGCAAAAGAAACCTAACTGGACTACAGCAAAGTTACTTCTTTCAGAAACTGGTTTCCTAAAAAAATTGATTAACATTGACAAGGACAGCATACCTGAGAAGGTAAAAGTTCATCTCTAATTAATGCATAATTGATACATTCCATACTTATAATCTGCAAGTCCAATGGAAGTATTAACACTGGAGTCTTGCATTAGAATTGGAAGACAATGGTGAGGGTAAAAGATCAGAGAGCAAGCTGTATATGCAACTGTAAATGGTTTTCTGGAAGTGATAAAGCAATATGTCACCAAAATTAGAAAAATGTCATGTCTCAGGATCTGTTTATATAATGAAATAGGAGAGGTCAATAGTGGGGGAAATTTTTTTCTGGATGGATTATAAAACCCTATGAAAGTACAAGGTATGGATAAAGGTGTCTGAGATTTTTTAATTGATATATAATTGATATACAACATTATATTAGTTTTAGGTGTACAGCATACTGATTTGATATTTGTATACATTGCAAAATAATCACCACAGAAAGTCTAGTTAATATCCATCACCACACATAGTTACAAACATTTTTTCTTGTGATGAGAACTTTCAAGATTCACTCTCCTTGAAACTTTTAGATATACAGGATTAGTAATATAGCCACCATGCTGTACATTATATCTCCAGGACTTATTTATTTTATAACTAGAAGTTTGTACCTTTTGACCACCTCCACCCATTTTCACCATCCCTAGCTCCCCACCCCTGGTAATCACCAATCTGCTTTCTGTATCTATGAGTTCATTTTGGTTTCTGTTTTCTTTTTTTTTAGGTTCTATACATACATGAGATCATATGATATCTATTTTTCTCTGTCTGAGTCATTTCACTCAGTATAGTGTTCTCAAGACCCATTCTAGTTATAAAAAATGGAAGAATTTCCTTCTTTTTATGGCTGAGTAATAGTCCATTGTGTGTGTGTTTTTTTTCACATTTTCTTTATGCATTCATCCATTAATGGACCCTTCAGCTCCTTCCATGTCTCAGCTATTGTAAATAATGCTGCAGTTAAAATGAGGGTGAATATATCTTTCTGAGTTAGTGTTTTTGTTTCCTTCAGATAAATACCCAGAAGGTAACTTACTAGATCTTTGGCACTTCTGTTTTAATTGTTGAAGAGATCTCTTACTGTTTTCTATAGTGATTCATCAACTTACATTTCTACTAACAGTGCACAAGTATTCCACTTTCTCACCTACAGTTGTTGTTTGTGGTTTTGATAATAACCATTTTAACAGTGATAGCTCATTGTAGTTGTTTGTATTTCCCTGATTATTAATGATGTTAAACACCTTTGCATATACCTGTTACCTATCTGTATGTCTTCTTTGGGAAAACATGTATTCAGATCCTTTGCCCATTTTAAAATCAGATTGGTGTTTTTGCTGTTGGATTAGATGAATTATTTATTTGGGATACGTGTGAGTGAGTGTGTGCCCCTACTTAGTCGTTCAATCATGTCCGACTCTTTGCGAGTCTATGGACTGGAGCCCACCAGGCTCCACCAGGCTCCTCTGGCCATGGAGTTTTCCAGGCAAGAATACTGGAGTAAGTTGCCATTTCCTACTCCAGAGGATTTTCTCAGGGATCACACCTGAGT
Organism: Bos taurus; assembly: GCF_002263795.3. Taxonomy (NCBI): domain Eukaryota; kingdom Metazoa; phylum Chordata; class Mammalia; order Artiodactyla; family Bovidae; genus Bos; species Bos taurus. The sequence continues at coordinate 28,343,526 of NC_037343.1, forward strand.
GAGTGAGTGAAGTCGCCAAGTCGTGTCCAACTCCTTGCTTCCCCATGTACTGTACTGTAGCCTACCAGGCTCCTCAGTCCATGAAATTTTCCAGGCAAGAGTACTGGAGTGGGGTTGCCATTTCCTTCTCCAGGGGATCTTCCGGACTCAGGGATTGAACCCGGATCCCCGGCATTGTATGCAGACGCTTTACTGTCTGAGCCACCAGGGAAGCCCCCGACTTTCTGAGAGCCGATGCTAAAGGAGTCACTGCTTTTTCAACGTAAATGAAAAAGCTCTGGCCCCCAGGCCAGCAGACGAGTTCTGTGGATCATGGCCCACACTGGTCCCAGGGAAAACCAGAAGCTTCGTGGGAAATGGGAGACGGAGGTCCCCCTGAGGCAAGGAGCCGGCCCGGGCGCCGAGGTTAGAGCTGGTAGTGAAGGAAGGAAGGAGGCCCGGCACCCCTGGGGCCGACCTCGGGCCGGGCCGTGGCTCCTGGTCTGTGGCTGCACAGGAAGACTTGGGGCACCAGCCAAATGCCTGGAAAGCAACAGCAGCCTCGGGTGTGAAATGGTCCAAATTAGGAAGTGCAGAGCTAAGGGGGACCACTCCCAGCCCCTCCGCGAGGGTCCACACCCGGGGCTCGGGCAAGTCCCAGGACAGGACACACGTGGAGAGGGCGCGGCGGGCAGGACGGGCCCCACACCCTACGCGGTGCCACCAGGCCTCTTCTGCTTCTTCCTTCACGGAAGGCAATGTTGCCATCTCACGTCCAGGCCTCCAGATGGTGATTCCAGGCAGGCGGATTCTTTACCACTGCACCACGTGGGAAGCCCCATTTATTTTGAATGTTAACCTTTTATTATATATATGGTTTGCAAATATTTTCTCCCATTTTCTAGATTGCTTTTTCTTTTCATTGATGGTTTCCTTTGCTGTGCAACTTTCTAATTTGAGGTAATCAACACTTACTTGCTGCTGCTGCTGCTGCTGCTAAGTCGCTTCAGTCGTGTCCGACTCTGTGCGACCCCATAGACGGCAGCCTGCCAGGCTCCCCTGTCCCTGGGATTCTCCAGGCAAGAACACTGGAGTGGGTTGCCATTTCCCTCTCCAATGCATGAAAGTGAAAAGTGAAAGTGAAGTCTCCCAGTAGTGTCTGACTCTTCGAGACCGCATGGACTGTAGCCCACCAGGCTCCTCTGCCCATCACACTTACTTATTTTTGCTATTATTGCCTTGCTTTTGGTGTCAAATCCAAAATCACCGAGATCAATGTCAAGTGGCTTACAGCCTGTTTTCTTCCAGGAGTTTTATGATTTTGGGTCTCATGTTCAAGTCTTTAATTAATTTTGAGTTAATTTCTGTATGGTGTAAGATAGTGGTTCAGTTTCATTCTTTTGCATGTAGCTGTTCAGTTTTCCCAACACCACTTATTAAAGAGACTGTCCTTTCACCTATTGTATATTTTTGGCTCCTTTATTTAAATTAATAGACCATATACACGTGTTCATTTCTGGGCTCTCTACTCCATTCCATTGATCTGCTGCTGCTGCTGCTAAGTCGCTTCAGTCGTGTCCGACTCTGTGCGACCCCATAGACGGCAGCCCACCAGGCTCCCCCATCCCTGGGATTCTCCAGGCAAGAGTACTGAAGTGAGTTGCCATTTCCTTGATCTATGTGTCTGTTTTTATGCCAGTACAACATTGTTTTGTTTACCACAGTTCTGTAATATAGGTGGAAAACAGAAATCAAGATGCCTCCCTCTTTGTTTTTTCTCAAGGTTCGTTTGTCTATTCACGGTCTTTTATGGTTCCATACATATTTTAGGATTGTTTATTCTATTTCTGTGAAAAATGCCATTGGAATTTTGGTAAGTATTGTTTTGAATCTGTAGATTGCTTTGGGTAGCAAAGAGTATTTTAACAATATTAATTTTTTCAATCTATAAGCACAAATGATCTCTCCATTTATTGTGTCTTCTTTAATTTCCTTCATCAATGTCTTTAGTTTTCAGTATCAGATATTTCACTTCTTTAGTTAAATATATTTTTAGATATTTTATTCTTTTTGATGCAGTTATAAATGGGATTTTCTACATTAGAAAATCTAAATTTCTCTTTATAAGAGTTTGTTTGTGTATAGAAATGCAACTGATCTTTACATACTAGTTTTGTCTACTGCAACTTTATGGAATTCGTTAGTTCTAACACTGTTTTGGTAGAAGCTTTAGGGTATTCTACATTTAATATTATGTCGTCTGGAAATAGTGACAGTTTTATGTCTTCTTTTTTAATTTAGTTGCTTTTTTTTTTGCCTACTGTCTATGGCTAGAACTTCCAACACTGTGTTGAATAAAAGTGGCAAGAGTGAGCATCCTTATCTTGTTTCTCATCCTATAAAAACAAATTTCAGTTCTTCCTCATTGATATGATGTTAGCTATGGCTTTGTCACATATGACCTTTATTATGTTGAGCTATATTCCTTCTAAAGCCAACTTGTTGAGCATCTTTCTCATAAATCAAAATTGAATTTTGTCAAATGCTTCTTCTGCATCCATTGAGATGATCATATGATGTTTACCCTTCATTTTGTTAATATGGTGTACCACATTGATTGATTCGTGGATGCTGAAGCATCCTTAAATCCATCCCTGGAAAAAAACCCTGCTTGATTATGGTTTATGATCCTTTTAATATATTGTTGAATTCAATTTGCTTATATTTTTGTGTATTTTTGTGTCTATGTTCATTAGAGATAATTTTCTTTTCTTGTAGTATCCTGTCTGGTTTTAGTATCAGGGTAATGCTATCCTGATTAAAAAAACAAAAATGAGTTTGAAAGTGTTTCCTCTTCTTCTGTCTTTTGGAAGAATTTGAGAAGGATTGGTATCAACTCCTCTGTATATGTTTGGTAGAATTCACCAGTGAAGCCAACTGGTGCCAGACTTTTGTTTGTTGGGAGGTTTTTATTTATTGATGGTGGCTCAGATGGTAAAGAATCCACTTGCCATGTGAGAGACCTGGGTTCAATGTCTGGTTTGGGAAGGTCCCCCTGGAGGAGGGCAACCCACTCCAGTATTCTGACCTGGAGAATTCCAGGGACAGAGGAGCCTGGCAGGCTGCAGTCCGTGGGGTCGCAGAGTCAGACATGACTGAGCAACTTTCACTTTCACCTCAATCTTTTTACTAGTAACCAGTCTGTTCAGATTTCCTGATTCTTCATGATTCAGTCTTGATAGGTTGGATATTTCTAGGAATTTATCCATTTCTTTTAGGTTGTCCAGTTTGCTGGTATATGATTTTTCCCAGTGGTCTGTTATGATTTTTTATATTTCTATAGTATCAGTTGCAACGTCTCAATTCTCATTTCTGATTTTACTGATTTGCATGTTCTTTATCCTTTTTCTTAGTGAGTCTAGCTACAGATTTTTCAAGTTTTATAAGAAAAACAGCTTTTAATCCTATTGAGTTTTTTTCTGTCGATTTTTTAGTAACCATTTCTGCACTGATCTTTCCTTCCATTAACTTTGTGCTTCATTTGTTCTTCTTTTTGTCATTCCAAGAGGTGTGTTAAATTGAGAAGCCTACCCCTCAGACTGAAGTTTTGATATAAGCAAATAGCCTCTTTCACTGGAAACCTTGGCACGTTCAGTCAGTCCTCTGTGTTGGGTCCTGGGATGGGTGAGTCCCCATGGACCTTTTAAGGGATGTTTCTCAGATTGCTATAACCTTTTGAGTCTTGTGGATACAACCCTGTTGACTTTTAAAGCTATATGTATTGTGGAATTTTTTTCTCAGGTGCAGGTCCTGAAGTTGAGCTCAGGGTTGTGAGTTCCCTGCCAACTGTGGGACACCACACCATGGCAAGGTTGTGTCTCAGCCTCTCCTACCTGTTACAGTGTGGGGTCTTATCTCTTTCATCCAAGTATAGGAGTCACTCAGGTAGTTTTTGGTTTTCTTCCAGATATTATTGCTCCCTATGTGTAGGGGGCGCTAGTGGTAAAGAACCCACATGCCTTTGCAGGAGACGTAAGAGACAGGGGTTTGATCCCTAGATCAGGAAGATCTCCTGGAGGAGGGCATGGCAACCCACTCCAGTATTTTTGCCTAGAGAATTCCATGTACAGAGGAACCTGTCAGGCTACAGTCCATAGGGTCACCCAGAGTCAGAAATGACTGAAGTGACTGAAGCAACTTAGCATGCATGCGTGTGTAGCTGTAGATTCAGTGTGGCCATGAGAGGGAGGGAGTTCAGAATCCTCCTATGTCACTACCTCGAACCAGATCTCTGAGATTTTTTTTTCATTCATGTAACAAATGTTCATATAAAACAAACACTGTTCTGAGTACTTTACAAATTCTGATTTATGTGTGAGAAGATGAGGGTTAGATTAGAGCACAGAAAAAAATTTTAATAAGGTAGTCTGGACACCTAGTAAAGGGTTTCACCGGAGCAGATTTAATTCTGAAGAATGTAGATTTACTGTAGGACTGCAAGAAGGATGAGAGAAGGACCAAAGTCCTGAGCAAGCAGTGGAGTTCAGGGCACCAGGAGAGTGGGAGGCCATGTAGAGTCCTTACCCAGAGAACCACTTGATCTATACCTTGATTTCAAATTTCCAGTCTCCAGAACTGTGAGAGAATAAATTGCTGTTGTTTTAAGTCACCCAGTTTGTGGTAATTTGTTACAATGGCCACAGGAAACTAATACTGATTTTGGTACTACTTGGTAATTGCTGCTGCAACAATATTACCTAATAATATAGAAATGGCTTTGGATGTGTAGATGCTGGAATAATATCTGAACAGGGACATTACATAGGAGCCAAGCTGAGAGCTAAGTTCAGGGGCAAATTGAAAGGTTTATATACATATGAATGGTACCGTCACAGCTGAAGGGGTGAATACTCATTAATTAATTCCATAAATATTTATGGGTTATTTTCCAGGTAAGAGATATTGTGAGACATTATAATAGTTTATAAGACCAACTTATTGATGTTATGAAGCTTTCATTGCAACAGGGAAAACAGACATTAAATAGCTAACAACACAATTAGTTAAAATAATAATCTGTGCTATTAGGAAGTATAGAGTAGTACCTGAACAAGGTGAATGTTTTTAGCAGAATATGTGTTGCTACCCATACCACTCATGAATTAATGCAACAAGTTTTCACTCTCTGAAGTATTCTTAGCAAAAATGATTCCCTATGGTTATGCTTAAATAGATCTTTCAACCTCAAAAAGTAATATCTTATCTATAGAAATGAGATTAAAAGCCTAACAGCATTTTAAATGATAATAAGAACACAAGTAATCATTAAGAATGGACCACATTCCATCTGAATTATTCAGCAAAATGATCCTGTCCTTCCAGGCAAGAAAGGAAATGCCTGGTTAGAAAGGTTGGGACACGGAGTATCAGTCTGAGAAAGATTTCCTTCTGATTATTTCTCCCCAAAGTATAGGAGAAATACTATATAGCTAACTCTAAACTAGGTTGTACCATTTAGATGAGGTGAATCCATAGACATGTGACACAGCTAAGCTATAGAACAATGTCCTCAGTGAGCCCCAGCATGTGCCAGGCCATACCACCATCATTGGCCAGACAGACCTTTGCATAGGACTGTGCCCTGCCAAATGCTTCTTATGGAACAGAAGTGAGGGTGGTTTTCCAGGTGACCACACATAAGGTACACAAGAAGACTTCAGACCTCCTTATGCACCACATTCCACACAACTAGAGAAAGAACTTGTTTTATTTTCATTTTAAAATGGAGTTCTTTAAAAAAAAAAAAAAACTATAATATAGCTACAATAACAGCAACAGTAGAGGCTTTTCCCCTCTTCTTTAAAATATTAGTGATACTAGAGCCAGTTTGTATCCAGGCATATCTTACATTCTATTTTTGAAGAATAGTTGAGTATTTTTATTGAAACAAAATTTATTTCTAGTGTAGATTGGGGAAAACTTCAGATCAATAATATTTCTCATGTAACATGAATTGTTCTCTCTAGGCTTTCATAAAACTGAAGAAGATTTTAGTCTTACCTGATTTCAACCCAAACAAGATTGCTCTCGTTTCTGTTGCTTGTTGCTCTATGTGCCAGTGGGTTATAGCCTTGAATAACTACCATGAAGCACAGAAGGTATGCTTTTCCCTCTTAAACACCTGTAACAATTTGCAAGTGATAACGTCATTGTCCCAGAAAAGCATTTAATGCTCAAATGAACTTCTGTGGAAAGAATGCTTAATGAAAAACACTTTTACAACCATATTATGTTAACTCTTAGACATCAAATTCTCGTGTCATGTTCTTGAATTTATGACAACTATGCTATTGTTTTATTTGTTTTAATGTTTCTCCATATTAAGTAATTTCCCTTTGTACACTAATTCTAAGAAAGCTTAAGAGTTGACGTATGTAAGTGTCTTTTAATCTTAAGTGGTATTTTTAACAGTGAACTTAAGCACTTAAATTTTGTGACATTCTGTTTAAGCTGGTGGGCCCTAAACAAATCCAAGTGGCTGAAGCTCAAAATGTCCTAAAAATAGCACAACAAAGGTTGGATGAGAAACAAAGAGGTTTACAGCTGGTAAGAAATTTCTTTACTTGTTAGACTCTCAAAGTCTTTATGAACTAGACAGAAACATCAGGAAAGAGTCATTATCTCAATGACTTTATCAGTTTAATGTAAAATAAAGATAATAATACAGGTAATGAAAAGATCAATTGTGATTAATTAAATAATATAAGTACTATAGGGCTTTCCAGGTGTGGTTGTTGTTTAGTCAGTAAGCTGTGTCTGATTCTTTGCTACCCCATGGACTGCAACATGGCAGCCTCCTCAGTCTTTCACTGTCTCCCAGAGTTTGCTCAAATTCGTATCCACTGAGTTGTTGATGCTATCTAACCGTCTCATTCTCTGCCACCTCCTTCTCCTTTTGCCTTCTATCTTCCCCAGAATCAGGGTCTTTTCCAGTGAGTCAGCTCTTCACATCAAGTAGGCCAAGTATTGGAGCTTCAGCTTCAGCATCAGTCCTTCCAATGAATATTCAAGGTTTATTTCCTTTAGGATGGACTGGTTTGATCTCCTTGCAGTCCAAGGGACTCTCAAGAGACTTCTCCAGCGCTACAATTCCAGAGCATCAATTCTTTGGCACTCAGCCTTCTTTATGGTCCAACTATCACATCTGTACATGACTACTAGAAAAAACCATAGTATTGACTATACAGACCTTTGTCAGCAAAGTGAAATCTCTGCTTTTTAATAAGCTTTGTCAAGTAAAGTTTGTCATACTTACCTTCCAAAGAGCAAAGTGTCTTTTAATTTCATGGCTGCAGTCAATGTCCACAGTGATTTTGGAGCCCAAGAAAATAAAATCTGTCACTGTTTCTACTTTGTCCTCTTCTATTTGCCATGAAGTGATGGGACCAGTTGAACGATCTTAGTTTTTTGACTGTTGAGTTTTAAGCCAGCTTTTTCACTCTCCTCTTTCATCCTTGTCAAGAAGCTCTTTAGTTTCTCTTCACTTTTCTTGCCATTAGAGTGTTACCATTAGCATATCTGAGGTTGTTGATATTTCTCCCAGCAGTCTTAATTCTAGCTTGTGATTCATCCAGCCCAGCGTTTCACATTATGTGTTCTGAATATAAGTTAAAAAAGCAGGGTGACAATATACAGCCTTGTAGTACTCCTTTCCCAATTTTGAACCAGTCAGTTGTTCTTTGTCTGGTTCTAACTGTTGCTTCTTGGCCTGCATACAAATTTCTCAGGAGACAGATAAGGTGGTCTAATACTCCCATCTCTAAGAATTTTCCACAATTTGTTGTGATCCACACAATCAAAGGCTTTAGCATTGTCAATGAAGCAGAAGTACATATTTTTCTGAAATTCCTTTGCTTTCTCCATGATCCAGTGGATGTTGGCAATTTGATCTCTGGTTCCTCTGCCTTTTCTAGACCCGGGCTATACATCTGAAAGTTCTTGATTCATGCACTGTTGAGCCCTAGCTTAAAGGATTTTGAGCATAACCTTTTTAGCATGTGAAATGAGCAAGTTGTACAGTAGTTTGAACATTCTTTGGCATTGCCCTTCTTTGGGATTGGAATGAAAACTGACCTTTTCCAGTCCTGTGACCACTGCTGAATTTTCCAAATTTGCTGGCACATTGAGTGAAGTGCTTTAACACTATCATCTTTTAGGATTTGAAATAGCTCAGTTGGAATTCCATCACCTCCACTAGCTTTGTTTGTAGTAATGCTTCCTAAAGCCCACTTGACCTCATACTCCAGAATGTCCAACTCTAGGTGAGTGACCACACCATCATGGTTATCTGGATCATTAAGACCTTTTTTGTATAGTTCTGTGTATTTTTGCCACCTCTTCTTAATCTCTTCTGCTTCTGTTAGGTACTTATCATTTCTGTCCTTTATCTTGCTCATCCATGCATGAAATATTCCCTTGATAGTTCTAATTATTTTATGAGATCTCTAGTTTTGCCCATTCTGTTGTTTTCCTCCATTTGTTTCGTTGTTCATTTAATAAGGCCTTCTTATCTCTCCTTGTTCCCCCAGGTGGTACAGTAGTGAAGAATCCACCTGCCAGTGCAAGAGATGCTGGCTGGACCTTTGCGTTAGGAAGATCCCCTGGAGTAGGAAATGGCAACCCACTCCAGTGTTCTTGCCTGGAAAATCCCATGGACAGCAGAGCCTGGTGGGCTACAGTCCATGGCATCACAAAGATTCGGACACGACTGAGCAACTGAGCACACACACACATAAATACTAACGTACAGGTCTTACTGCCTGACACATAGTAACACACTCAGTAATGTTAGCTAATGTTATATCACTAATATATTAATTTACCATTTATCCCAGGACATCTTTATAACTTCAGTTTACTGAAGACTTAATATCAATCTATGTTTTTTTTAAAAACTGTTTAGCCTGTTTCTATTAATTACTTTGTTGCTGTGTAAAATCATGGTTATTATTTTAATGGGCTTCCCAGGTGGCTCAGTGGTAAAGAATCTGCCTACCAGTGCAGGAGACTTAAGAGACATGGGTCTGATCCCTGGGTGGGGAAGATCCCCTGGAGAAGGAAACGGCAACACACTTGAGTATTCTTGCCTGAAAAAGTCCCATGGACAGAAGAGCCTGACGGGCTACAGTCCATGGGGTTGCAAAGAAGTCAGACACGACTTAGCGACTAAGCACAAGCACATTCCTTGGATGTCTCAATTTTAAATAAGAGTATCACAATGAAAACTAAAACTAGAATTGAGATCATTAATCCCTCTCCCCTACATAGCTCACATACCTTTTGAGAATGGGTAAGGCAATATACTTCTGAGACGGCCACTGACATCTTTATTTGGACTTAACGTCTTTCCCTACATTTTGATGTAGTTACCAACATTTTAAAATCTGAAAATTTCATTTAAAATCTACATTCTCTTGAAAATTCAGGAAATCTGACGGCCTAAGCTAGCATTCTTACATGGCTATCATAAACCCCTCAATTCACTTCAAGTATTTATATTACCTACCTGGTCCCATAGATATTTCTTGCAAGCTTAAAAGATATAAAAAGTATTGGACATTTTTTAAGGAAATAACAACAAATTTGAACTGAATTTATTTTATGTTGCTATGTAGTTTTATTGTGCTTATTTTTGATGCTTGGTATTTTCAATTTGGATATTTACTCAATTTTCCTGATGTCCTTTATTTTGTGTGTGTGTTTTAGTATTTTCACTCATCTATCCAACAAATGTTTGTTTACAGTATTGCTCATTTGTTTTTATTATTGTTGCGTGGTATAAGACAGAAAGATAAACTGCAAATTCTTTTCAGAATTGTATTCGCTAATACTCCACATTCCCTTCCAGGTCTACAGGCTTCATAAGAAGTTTCTAATATTTTAACTCATTGAATGCAAACAAGTATATTTTAAATGTGTATTTTTACATTTGTGTGCTCAGTTGCTCAGTCGTGTCTGACTCTTTGTGGCCCCATGGACTGTACACCACCAGGCTCCTCTGGCCATGGGATTCTCCAGGCAAGAATACTGGAGTGATTGCCACTTCCTACTCTAGGGGGATCTTCCCAACCCAGGGATTGAACCTGAGTCTCCCGTCTCCTGCACTGGCAGATGGATTCTTTACCACTGGTACCACCTGGGAAGCCCCATTTCTACACTTAATATTTTAAAATTGAGTGCAATAGTTAACTCCATTAGTTTTAAACTCTTTGTTGAGATTTTCTACTTACTCAACCATGCACTGTCTCCCATTTTATAAACAGGTTTCTTTGTTCACCTGGGTCCTAGTATTAAAAAAAATTCTGAAAAATCTCTGAAACTTTGGGGAAAATAAATAATACCAGAACCTTAGTTTAATTATATTTCACTATATATTGACATTTATATTTCACTAAATGTGTTACCTTGGAGGCGCACAGTAACTGTCTGTCATATAATAGAAATTTCACGTGTTTATTTGAATTGATAAGCCCTACACTTGAATATTTAAATAACTCACTAGTTCATAAGTAACAAAGAAAGAGTTTTCTGAGTAATCTAAACAGAAAGTATAAGCAAGAAAAGAAACCAACATAATACATGAAAGAGCAAACAACTGAATAATTATTATGGGTGTAATAGGACTAAGTAATAAATCATTAGAATAACCATGCCAAAAGTCACTAATGTGTATATTTTTGTGAAAATTAGGTATTTTCACAAGGATAACATCTTAGAAATCGGAGGAGAAATTACAGATCACTAACTGTATTCAGTAGGCATAATTTTGTATATACAATTACATGTACATATCATATTCAAGTCTTCACGCTAAACCCTGTCTTCAGAGATTTTGAGGACATGAAAAAAGAATAATAAGACTATAAGACCATAGCCCAGGAGATAATACCTGGCAATGTATAATTCCTTCAAAAAATGATTTTTGTAGCCAGTATAGATCCATGTGGACTTACCAAGCTAAAACTTTATGACAGCTGGAAGTTGATAAGAATTTTAAAGAATGCCTAGGATTTACATCCATTTAAGGGAGGAGTCCAGGCATAAGGGAAGAATACAAGACAAATCCCAGAGGCAAGAAAATTTAGGAAATGTTTAGAAAATATGGAATAAGCCAATCTGGCTGTACTGTAATATTGAAAAGGAGATGAAATTGGGAAGGAAGATTGGGATTAGGTTGTGGGTGTTTTTGTTGGCAGGGTCAAAACACTGGACTCTCTCCTTAGGCAATCTTTTCTATAAGAATTCACCAAATGTTTTTGAGCAAGGATTATCAAGATAAGTGGTAATTTAAGAAAACAGTTTCATCAACTAATCATGAAAATATGTTTTCTACTTAACAGCCTGTGCTTAGTCGTTCAGTCGTGTCCAACTCTTTGTGACCCCATGGACTGTAGCCCTCTAGGCTCCTCTGTCCATGGGATTCTCCAGGCAAGAATACTGGAGTGAGTTGCCATGCCCTCCTCCAAGGGATCTTCTCAACCCAGGGATCAAACCCAGGTCTCCTGCATTGCAGGCGGATTCTTTACCATCTGAGCCATCCAGAAAGCCCCTACTTACAGCCTAGGGATAATTTAATAGTTGCTTCATCCCACCAGTCCAACTTCAAAAACTCATTAGTTTCTAGTGATCAGAGTACCTGGGATGAAAAATGTTCCATCGGTTCCTTAAAAGAAGGAAACTAGATATGATACAAAGTTTTCTGTGAAAAATAAATCAGAAATGAATCTTCAGATACCAAAATTGTAAGAAAGCTTATCAAGGAAGATGGAAGTTTTTTTAAAAGTTCAGTATCAAGTAATCATTCATTTAATTATCGCAATGTACATTTTCATTGATAATATATCTATCTTTCCAGGAAGATTTTCCAGGATGTGAAATGAAATGGTTACACACCATATTTGCATAAATGACAGATAAACTCTTAAGGCAAAATGAGAATAAGAATTTGTCTCAATACTGAATTAATTGTCTTTCAGGTTGAAGAACATCTTCAGTCTTTGCAAGAAGCCTACAAAGAGATTGTTGCTGAAAAAGAACTATTAGCCCATCGAAGAAAACTGGCCACCAAGCGCCTACAGTGTGCATCTATCTTACTAACTGCCTTGGAAGATGAGAAGGCAGGACTTTCTTTGGTTTTATATCTCCTTCATTAATTTCTACTAGACTTCACAAACCCCAGATGCTGCTTTCATTGAAGGCCATATCATACTGCTTAAAACTATTTTACTATCAGTTTCCCTTTTAAGATCAGTAGACAGTTCCATAATGGCAGTGGCATGGGAGTAAAGGATACCAGGTGGCACAGGAGTAAAGAATTCACCTGCAAACACAGGGGACACAAGAGACCCGGTTCAATCCCTGGGTTGGGAAGATCACCTGGAGAAGGAAATGGCAACACACTCCAGTGTTCTTGTCTGAAAAAATCCCATTGACAGAGGAACCTAGCAGGCTATAGTCTACAGGGTCACAAAGAGTCAGACACTACTGAGCACATACACAGGCAATTCTACTGAGATAAAAATAAAATAATCTTGATTAAATAGTCTTAAAACAGGGGTAACAGAGTAAAAGGATCAAAAGGTTGTGCCTAAAACATCAGCACACTTTGTCTGATGAGGCCCAAAATAATAAATCTGCCTATGAGTATGGCATGAGTTTTCCTGTTCTAGCAGAGAAATAACCCCAGCTAAATGTAGAAACATGGGTGGGGCTGAAATGAAGGGTATGTCTTTAGACCGGAAAAGAACATTTTTGTTTTGTTTTGTCAGTCTTCTGACCTATTTTATCTCATCTTTTTATTTCTCTTCTAATTCATCTGCTTTCTCTATACTTGAATCCTTAGTCAGCTGAGTAGAGTCTTGGTTTAAGTCATTACTCAGCTATCTCAAAGAATCTTACAAAATTCTCAAGATAATTTTAATTTACTTTAATTGTTTAGATAAATATATATCACAGAAGACTGCTACGGGGCAGGGAGAAAGAGGTTATGAAATGAGACCAACCAGAGAGAGATCACAGAGGAAGATTACTGATATCCTTGTGAATCAAGAATATGTTGAGAGGAAGTAGAACAGCTTATCTCAGATCTTAAGCTTTCAGATGATGTGGTTCTTGCTCAACATGCTTTTATTCTTGATCAGTCAAGCGCATACGCAGTTGTAGAAGGAGGGTATGTAGCCAAAGAATATGGATTCAGATCCTAGCTGCATTCTTCAGAAGCTTTGTGAACTTGCTTAACTTTTCTAAGCTTTAATGTCTTGATCTTAAAATAAAGTCAATGGGCTTTTACTTAACAGAATATTGAAAGCCTCTCATGAGATTTTTTTTTAAATGTCAGTCAGATAAGTAAATATTCAAAAGTGCTGGTCATTATTACCATCATTGAACACCATTAATAATACATTATCAGTTCAGTTAAGTCACTCAGTCATATCCAACTCTTTGTGACCCCATGAACCACAGCACACCAAGCCTCCCTGTCCATCACCAACTCCCGGACTTTACCCAAACTCATGTCCATTGAGTCGGTGATGCCATCCAACCTTCTCAGCCCCTTTCGTCCCCTTCTCCTCCTGCCCTCAATCTTTCCCAGCATCAGGGTCTTTTCAAAAGAGTTAGCTCTTCTCATCAGGTGGCCAAAGTATTGGAGTTTCAGCTTCATCATGAGTCCTTCCAATGAATATTCAGGACTGATTTCCTTTATGATGGATTGGTTGGATCTCCTTGCAGTCCAAGGGACTCTCAAGAGTCTTCTCCAACACCACAGTTCAAAAACATCCATTCTTTGGCACTCAGCTTTCTTTATAGTCCAACCCTCACATCCATACATGACTACTGGAAAAACCATAGCCTTGACTAGATGGACCTTTGTTGGCAAAGTAACATCTCTGCTTTTTAATATGTTGTCTAGGTTGGTCATAACTTTTCTCCCAAGAAGTAAGTGTCTTTTAATTTCATGGCTGCAGTCACCATCTGCAGTGATTTTGGAGCCCAAAAAATAGTCAACCACTGTTTCCACTGTTTCTCCATCTATTTGCCATGAAGTGATGGGACCAGATGCCATGATCTTTGTTTTCTGAATGTTGAACTCTAAGCCAACTTTTTCACTCTCCTCTTTCACATTCATCAAGAGGCTCTTTAGTTCTTCACTTTCTGCCAAAAGGGTGGTGTCATCTGCATATCTGAAGTTATTGATATTTTTCCCAGCAAGGTTGATTCCAGCTTGTGCTTCATTCAGCCCAGCATTTCTCATGATGTACTCTGCATAGAAGTTAAATAAGCAAAAAAAAAAAAAGAAGTTAAATAAGCAGGGTGACAATATACAGCCTTGACGTACTCCTTTTCCTATTTGGAACCAGTCTGTTGTTCCATGTCCAGTTCTAACTGTTGCTTCCTAATCTGCATACGCATTTCTTAAGAGGCAGGTCAGGTGGTCTGGTATTCCCATCTCTTTCAGAATTTTCCACAGTTTATTGCAATCCACACAGTCAAAGGCTTTGGTGTAGTCAATAAAGCAGAATTACATGTTTTCCTGAACTCCCTTGCTTTTTCGGTGATCCAGCAGATGTTGGCAATTTAATTTCTGGTTCCTCTGCCTTTTCTAAAACCAGCTTGAACATCTGGAATTTCACAGTTCACATATTGTTGAAGCCTGGCTTGGAGAATTTTGAGCATTACTTTACTGGTGTGTGAGATGAGTGCAATTGTGCGGTAGTCTGAGCATTCTTTGGCATTGCCTCTCTTTGGGATTGGAATGAAAACTGACCTTTTCCAGTCCTGTGGCCACTGCTGCGTTTTCCAAATTTGCTGGCATATTGAATGCAGCACTTGCACAGCATCATCTTTTAGGATTTGAAATAGCTCAACTGGAATTCCATCCCCTCCACTAGCTTTGTTTGTAGTGATGCTTCCTAAGACCTGCTTGATTCACATTTCAGGATTTCTGACTCTAGGTGAGTGATCACACCATCATGATTATCTGGGTCGTAAACATCTTTTTTGTACACTCCTTCTGTGTATTCTTGCCATCTCTTCCTCTTCTTAATATCTTCTGTTTCTGTTAGGTCCATACCATTTCTGTCCTTTATTGTGCCCATCTTTGTATGAAATGTTCCCTTGGTATGTCTAATTTTCTTGATGAGATCTCTAGTCTTTCCCATTCTATTGTTTTCCTCTATTTCTTTGCACTGAAAAGTGCAAAGGCTTTATACAAAGGCTTTCTTATCTGTCCTCGCTATTCTTTGGAACTCTGCATTCAAATTGGTATATCTTTCCTTGTCTCCTTTGTTTTTTGCTTCTCTTCTTTTCACAGCTATTTGTAAGGCCTCCTCAGACAGCCGTTTTGCTTTTTTGCATTTCTTTTTTTGGGAGATGGTCTTGCTCCCTGTCTCCTGTACAATGTTATAAATAATATAATGAATCATTATTTTAAAAATTATCCTACTTTATCACACAAAGTATTTGAAATGGCTATCAGTCTTAGCAAATATGAGAGTACAAATCCAAGAATAGGACTCATGTTCTCCTCAAAAAGCAGTTTGTGTTTTCATATGATCCATTGTTAATTTTTGGAGAAGAAAATGGTAATCCATTCCAGTATACTTGCCTGGAAAATCCAGTGTACAGAGGAGCCTGGTGGGCTATAGTCCATGGGGTCTCAAAGAGTCAGATACAGCTTAGTTGGCTGGACAACAACAACAAACTATTAATTTTAATGCAACTATGGCATAAGAATAGATAGTAACAGCAATAATAGATCCACCCTGGAGACTATTACTATCTAAAATGTCTTACAATAGAATATTTTATATTAAATATCAATAACTTTTTACTTGAACGTTTAGACTCGATGGCAAGAAACAATTGATCAAATAGACAACAAGTTGGAAGGAATTTGGGGTGACATACTTATTTCAGCAGCATGCATTGTCTACAGTGGAGTGTTAACAGCAGAATTTCGCCAATTGATTGTGGAAAAGTGGCAGAATCTTTGTACTGAAAACAACATTTCTTTGTCTTCTAACTTTTCTTTAATTGAAGTCATGGCACAAAAACATGAGGTAGTAACATATTTCTGTTATCCAGTTAAGTGATTGTTGTTGGTTTGGATTGCGTGTGTGCGTGTGTGTGTGTGTGTGTGTGTGCATGTTCACACGTACCTTGGGGCTTGAATCCATTCCTGAGATTATTTTATAAGTAAAAATAAAGAAGTCTGCTTTGTATTTTTTTAATTATACTTCATATACCTCAATTAAGTCGCCTTAAGTTTCTTATCCTCTGGGAAACAGTCAAAAATATCCCTTTTCCGTTGTAATTGTACTATCTTATAAATATAGCCATTTCCTCTCCCAGAAACCCATCTAATTAATAAAATCCTTCTTCTTGTCAAACCATAGTTAGTGGTCTCAGAAATATCCAAAATTATAGACCTTACATTTATCAATTTATCAATAAGTATTTATTGTGTTATCTATGTAAGTTCTGTGCTGATGTTGCAATGGCAAAAAAGAAAACACCTGTTTTTTCATTCATAGAGAATAATTTTGGATTGATTCTCCCACTAATAACTTAAACTGACCATCAAAAATACAACCCTCAGAAGCGAATACTGGCTTTTCATTTTCACAATGCTAATAATGAATTCAAACCAAAATATATCCGTAATTGGGATTTCCCAGGTGGCGCTAGTCGTAAAGAATCCACGTGACAATACAGGAGACACGAGACGTGGGTTTGATCCCTGGGTTGGGAAGATCTCCTGGAGTAGAAAGCGGCAACCCACTCCAGTATTCTTGCCTAGAAAATTCCATGGACAGAAAAGCCTCGTGGGCTACAGTCCATGGGGTCACAAAAGCTGAACACAGCCGAGCAACTGAACACACATATCACGTATCAGTAATTACAGTATACGTAAATGGACTAAATGGTACAGTTACAAGTCTAAGATTGTAAAACCACATAAAAGTATAAACCAAAACACAAAACAGAAGCTACATGTTTTTTAGAAAAGACACAGTTAAAACATAAAGAAGATTGGCAATAAAAATGTAGGAAGAAATTTGCCATTTATTACCAAAAATAAAAGACAATAGACTTTAAGGCAAAAAAATGATTGCTAGAATTAAATAAGCTTAAAATTAGAACTGGTTTAATTCTTCTTCAAGATTATGTTAACAATTCTAAATGTTTGTATCAAATAGCATGACCTCAAAAAGTATAAAGCAAGCATTAAAATAACTATAGATAAAAATGGACAAATCTACAATCATAGTGAAAATTTAACACATTTCTCTCTATAACTCACAGAAAAAGAACACACAAACCAGTAAGAATAGAAAAGATTTGAACAATGTAATACACAAATAGACTTATTAATAGGTTAATAAGACACTGCAGCCTACACTTAGAGCGTTCACATTCAATGCCCATATAGAACATTCACATTCAATGTTCAATATAGAACATTACCAAAATTGACCATGTAATGGACTATAAACAAACTTGCAACAAATATCAAAGGAATTGAATCATATAGACTATACTATCTGACAAAAAAGCAGTTGAGCTAGAAGTATATAAAAGCTTCTCTTAAAATCCTCATATTTCGAGAAGTTAGGAAATGTATTCCCAAACTAACCACAGGTCAAAGAAGAAATCAGAATTGAATAAATGAATCATTGGCAAAAGATTTTCTTTTGAGATTGGGAACATAACAAAGGTATATCTACTATTTCTGCTTGTATTTACTACTGTACTGGAGATTCTAAACAGTACAGTAAGGCACGAAAAAAATAAAAAAATATTAGAATGGGGAAAGAAGAGAGACAAAAAATATATAATGTTGCAGATTATATGTATCTCAAAATCCAAGAGAATATGTAGATATATCATGAGCATTGATAAACATTTAGCAAATTTTCTGGAATTAAAGTCAGTATACAAAAAAGCCAATTGCATTTCTATATACCAGCAACAAACAGGGTGCATGATGTTTTTAGATACAATTTATCACAGCATCATACTGAATCTATAAAAAAGTTGTGTTAAATTATAGAAATAAAACTATAAAATATTATTGACATAAATTTTAGGCAACCTATGTAAATTAAGAGTTATACCATGTTCATGAATTGGAAGACTCAATATTTTGAGATTGCCAGTTCTTTCCAAACTGATCTAAAGATACAGTGTAATCCCAGTCAACTTTCCAACAGGAAGGGATGTGTGTTTGTGTGTGTGTGTGTGTGTGTGTGTGTGTCAGATGACAAGCTGATTTTAAAAGTTATAAGAAAAGGCAAAGAGCCAAAATGTCCAACACAATGTTGATAAAGAACTAGGTGGGAGAATTTGCAATATCAAGATTTACTTTAAAGCTACAGTAATTAAACAGTGGTATTATTTATCCTTGTGTGTAACAATGTAAGGATAAATAGCTATACCAATGAAGTAGAACTGAGAGCTCAGAAACAGATCCCTAAATAGGTAGAACTTTGATTTATTTCAAAGGTGACACTGTAGTGCAATGAGGAATGGGTAGGCTTTTCAGTAAACAGTGGTGGATAACTGAATATTCATTTTAAAAATTGACATTATTTTATACTACACACAAAAATTTCATTGAAGTTAAATTATAGACCTAAATGTGAAAGGCAAATTAGTAAGGTGTAATTTAGGAGAATGTATTCATGACCCTAAGTAAAGAAAAGATATCCTAAGCAGAACTAAACACAGAAGAAAAAGTTGACCAATTGAATTACATTAAAATACAGACCTTCTGCTCATCAAAAGACACAACTGAGAACATAAAAAGGAAAGTCAAAGTACAGAAAAGGATATCTGTAATACATATGTTCAACAAAGAGCCCTATTCAGAGTAGAAAAGAGAGCCATTATAAAGCACTAAGCAAAAGATACGCAGCCCAGTAAATAAATAGGCAGGAGTCTTGAATAGGCAGCTCACAAACCAGACTATCCAAATAGCCATAAACATAGGAAAGGTTCTTAACCTCATTATTAATTAGGGACTGAAAAGTAAATCTAAAATGAGACGTCTGTTGTGACGAACATTCATCCCTACTGATAAACAAAGGAATGTAATGTCCTGAATAATTAGTCATCTTACCAAAAATTTCATATCCCAGTTGTTTAAATTGTTCATTTCTTTAGTTCGTTTAAGGGCTTCCCTCATGGCTCAGCTGGTAAAGAATCTGCCCACAATTCAGGAGACCTGGGTTCAATCCCTAGGTTGGGAAGATCCCCTGGAGAAGGGAAAAGCTACCCATTCCAGTATTCTGGCCTGGAGAATTCCATGGAGTGTATAGCCCATGGGGTTGCAAAGAGTTGGGCACGACTGAAAGACTTTTAAAGATTATTTGCCCTTTTAAAGATTATTTGAAAATCTGTAGGATTCTTTAGTATCCTGTACGATATTAAAAGATGTGAAGAAGTTTATGAAACAACCAAAACTCTAATGATTTCTTTCCAGATCCGCCAATGGCATCAACAGGGACTTCCTCTTGGTCAGTATTCAACAGAGAATGCCATCTTGATCAAGAATGGCCTGCAGTGGCCACTGCTGATTGACCCACATAAGCAAGCACACAACTGGATCCGTCAGATGGAAGGACCTCGGCTGCAGGAGCTCTCCACTGAGGATAGCAATTACATCCAAACAATTGAGAATGCCATGAAAACAGGAGGGAGTGTCCTCTTGCAGGTATTTAGACAAAATGACCTAATTCCAGATAGCTAACACACAGATTGTAAGTGATAGGTAACTTTGTCAAGGGAAAAAATGATAAATAAATAAATGCATAAATAAATGTAATATATTTCAGTTCTCTCACGTCTTTCACTGGTATTTAGACATTAAAGATTTACATGTTTTAAATGCTGTGCCATTTCAGCTGATTTATTTGTTGTAAAATGAATTTTTTCTTTATTTTATTTATTTTCAGAATCTTCCTGAAAGATTACCTCCAAGTTTAAAGGAAATTTTGAAGAAGGATATCTACCAGAGAAGAGGACAATACTTCATAAAGATTAATGATTCTGAGATTGAATACAATTCTAAATTTAGGTAATGTCTTTCATAGCTGAATTGACTCAAATATTTATACTTTTAAAGACAGATAATATTGTAGGTCCCATATTTCAGCCCTGATAAGGTTCTCCTGGTGAAAAAAGTCAGATGGCATTTTGAACATTCTTTTTGTTTTCGTGTTGCCAGTAGCACATAATAGTAAACAGAATGAAGAACAGATTTTTATGTATAAAGTCATTCCAAACCAATATTTTCAAACTGTGCCTGATAGAAGCTATGGGTTCTATGAGGAGTCTTCAGAAGCAGTGCAAGAAGGGCAGCAATCAGGACGCCCAGCCCCACTTGAACCCATGGACCTCAATTTGATCTGTTTGCACAATATTTTATTTGGGCAGGAAAAGCTTCTGCTTCTTTAAAAAACAAAATCCACTTCTGCTACCTAGAGCAAAAAGATATTTTGCCTAGATAGATAGAAACATTGTGTCCATGTTCCAGGCAGTTATGGACCTCCAGGAAACCAATTCATCAACATATTTCACAAAGCACTATTATACAGCCAGATTTAATTACAACAAAAATACAATTCCCAAGGGAATAAGACTTTGTGTTATCAGGTATGTGCATTCTCTCCTTCAGTTCATAATCAAAAGATTATAGTAAGCAAGTAATCAGTAATGAGAATTAGAAGGTGATTTTAATGGTCCCTAGCCTGGTGCATTTAACTTCTTTACAGGGACTCTGACAGACTGACTCCTTACCAAGTTGTCCTGACTCTTAAACTTGGTCAGTGAATCCTCTAACTTGGGCAGAGCTACCAAATTCTCACTCCTCAACTAATTCTTACTCCTTAGAATTTTCCCTTTTTAGCCTCCTTCCTTCTGTTAGTAACACATTTTCCAAAGTATGTTTCTCAAAGCATCATTTCCAGGGATTTAGTTGGGGTGGGAGTGGGGGGTCACTCGAAAAAGGAACTCTGCATTTTTTTTAAAGACCTGGATGGTATGGGGAGGAAGGAGGGAGGAGGGTTCAGGATGGGGAGCACATGTATACCTGTGATGGATTCATTTTGATATTTGGCAAAACTAATACAATTATGTAAAGTTTAAAAATAAAATTAAAAAAAATTCTTATAAAAAAAAATAAAGACCTGGGTTAAACAAAGTTAAACAAGATTCTTTCCTACAAGGGCTTAAAATCTCTTTATTTGTTGAACAAATCCTCTTCAGAAAATAGTGTTCTACAGAATATACTTTGGAAAGCACTGTGTTAACACCTTCCTTCTCACTGAACACAGCCTGATTGATTAAACAACAGCTTACAAATACTACTGAAGTAACATCGACCTGAACTGATAGCCTCGTCCCCATGTTTGAATTGCATGTTTGAAGAGGTGGTGGAGGGACTATTTTAGAGGGGAGACGATGACAGATTCCTTCTCTCTCATTTGTTAGCCATGTGATATTGGCAACTTATTTAACCTCTGTAAGATAGCATATTCAAAAGCAGAGACATTACTTTGCCAACAAAGGTTCGTCTAGTCAAGGCTATGGTTTTTCCTTTGGTCATGTATGGATGTGACAGTTGGACTGTGAAGAAGTCTGAGCACCAAAGAATTGATGCTTTTGAACTGTGGTGTTGGAGAAGACTCTTGAGAGTCCCTTGGACTGCAAGGAGATCCAACCAGTCCATTCTGAAGGAGATCAGCCCTGGGATTTCTTTGGAAGGAATGATGCTAAAGCTGAAACTCCAGTACTTTGGCCACCTCATGCGAAGAGTTGACTCATTGGAAAAGACTCTGATGCTGGGACGGATTGGGAGCAGGAGGAGAAGGGGACGACAGAAGATGAGATGGCTGGATGGCATCACTGACTCGATGGACGTGAGTCTGAGTGAACTCTGGGAGTTGGTGATGGACAGGGAGGCCTGGCGTGCTGTGATTCATGGGGTCGCAAAAAGTCGGACACGACTGAGCAACTGATCTGATCTGATCTGATCTGAAGCCTCAATTTCACCCTTTATAAAATGTTGTTTCATTGCTAAATCATGTCTGACTCTTTTGCGACGCCATGGACTGTAACCTGGCATGTTCCTCTGTCCACGGGTTTTCCCAGGCAAGAATACTAGAGTGAGTTGTCATTTCCTTTTCCATGAGAT
This sequence comes from Bos taurus, assembly GCF_002263795.3. Classification (NCBI taxonomy): domain Eukaryota; kingdom Metazoa; phylum Chordata; class Mammalia; order Artiodactyla; family Bovidae; genus Bos; species Bos taurus. Next base: position 28,365,760 of record NC_037343.1, read on the forward strand.
CTTCCCAACCCAGGGATCAAACCTGTGTCTCCTGAATTAGCCGACGATTCTTTACCACTAGGCCACCAGGGAAGTCTGGTGCAGCCCAAAATACTGGATTGCTATGAAAACTAAAAATGATCCAGAATCTGAGCATTCTTGAATGCTTCCACTGTTTCCACATAGCTCCAAGCCACCATCACTATCTGTCACATTTTAACCAGTCTCCAGAGGAACCAGAGATCAAATTGCCAACATCCACTGTATCATGGAAAAAGCAAGAGAGTTCCAGAAAAATATCTATTTCTGCCTTATTGACTATGCCAAAGCCTTTGACTGTGTGGATCACAATAAACTGTGGAAAATTCTGAAAGAGATGGGAATACCAGACCACCTGACCTGCCTCTTGAGAAACCTGTATGCAGGTCAGGAAACAACAGTTAGAACTGGACATGGAACAACAGACTGGTTCCAGATAGGAAAAGGAGTACATCAAGGCTGCATATTGTCACCCTGCTTATTTAACTTCTATGCAGAGTACATCATGAGAAACGCTGGACTGGAAGAAGCACAAGCTGGAGTCAAGATTGCCGGGAGAAATATCAATAACCTCAGATATGCAGATGACACCACCCTTATGGCAGAAAGTGAAGAGGAACTAAAAAGCCTCTTGATGAAAGTGAAAGAGGAGAGTGAAAAAGTTGGCTTAAAGCTCAACATTCAGAAAATGAAGATCATGGCATCTGGTCCCATCACCATGGGAAATAGATGGGGAAACAGTGGAAACAGTGTCAGACTTTATTTTTTTGGGCTCCAAAATCACTGCAGATGGTGACTGCAGCCATGGAATTAAGACGCTTACTCCTTGGAAGGAAAGTTATGACCAACCTAGATAGCATATTCAAAAACAGAGACATTACTTTGCCAACAAAGGTTCGTCTAGTCAAGGCTATGGTTTTTCCAGTGGTCATGTATGGATGTGAGAGCTGGACTGTGAAGAAAGCTGAACGCCGAAGAATGGATGCTTTTGAACTGTGGTGTTGGAGAAGACTCTTGAGAGTCCCTTGGACTGCAAGGAGATCCAACCAGTCCATCCTAAAGGAGATGGGTCCTGGGTGTTCTTTGGAAGGACTGATGCTAAAGCTGAAACTCCAGTACTTTGGCCACCTCATGTGAAGAGTTGACTCATTGGAAAAGACTCTGATGCTGGGAGGGATTGGAGGCAGGAGGAGAAAGGGATGACAGAGGATGAGATGGCTGGATGGCATCACCGACTCAATGGACGTGAGTTTGAGTGAACTCCGGGAGTTGGTGATGGACAGGGAGGCCTGGCGTGCTGCAATTCATGGGGTTGCAAAGAGTCGGACATGACTGAGCGACTGAACTGAACTAGCTTCCTTCTTGTCCCCTGTCTTCCCTCTGCACAGGCTACTCTCAAGACAGCAACTAGAGTGGTCCTCTTATAAAACATCATGTCTCTCCTCTTCTCAAATTCCTCCATTGGCTTCTTGCTCACTCAGGGTGAAAACCATAGTCTTTACAGTGATCTAGTAGCAAATCAAAACTCCCATTATGTAGCATTTTTTCCTCTTCCTTATGCTTAGACCAAATATGTATATAATTTATGGTTGTATTTTTATTTATTTTTTTCCTAAAAATTAGTTTTATTGAGATGCAATTTATATACAATAAAATTCACTCATTTAAAATGCAGATTTGATAGGTTTTGACAAACATAGACAGTCCTATAATCATGACTCCAAAGAAGATGTAAAACATTCCATCACCCACAAAAGTGACTCAGGCCCATTTGTAGTCTTTCCCCTACCCCAACCTCCAGGCCCAGGTGACCACTGATTTTCTGTCACAGTGATTTTAGAAATAGAAATTCTTCTTTCACTCAGCATGATGCATATGAGATTTATCACTGCATTGGTATGTGTCAGCAGTCTGTTTCATCTTATTGATGAGTAACATTTCATTGTAGGGAAAGGAATTGGTGTTTGTGATTTTTTTTTAATTTTTGTTTCCAGATAGTTTTATTAAAATTTTACATAGTATATTTATGTAAGCTGTTATTTTCTTTTTTTAATTATTTTTTTTTTTACTATTTTTAAAGCTCTAGATAGTACTTAGTATAAACTGAGAGCCTACTTTGTGCACAAGGCTGAATAAAACTAAAAATTAATCTTGTTTAATTCCGGAAGAAATATTTTTTTGTTATTAAATAAATTTGTTTCATTTTTTTCTCCTGCATATCCTTTGAATAATAACTGGTGCCTTTCTCACATTTTAGGTTATATGTATCTACAGAAATAGACAACCCCTATTTTCCTCCATTCGTTTATAGCTTTGTTACTATGATAAACTTCACAGTAACATTCCAAGGTTTTCAAGATCAACTCTTATCTATTGTATTAAGTCATGAAGTTCCCCATTTAGAAAATCAACGTTTCCAGCTCTTAGAGAGTATTTCCCTTGATGCTAAGACTCTTGAAGAACTGGAGCAAAAAACATTAAATTTACTAGAGAATGCACAAGGTAAGTTAAGATCTTTAGTGATATTAGTAGATCCTTGCATACCTTTGTAAAGGACAGAATAAAAGCTGAAAGGACTATTCTGAATTGTTACCAAATATGTGTGTGCTAAGTTGCTTCAATCCTGTCTGACTCTTTGTGACCCTATGGGACCATAGCCTGCCAGGCTCCTCTGTCCGTGGGATTCTCCAGGCAAGAATACTGGAGTGGGTTACCATGCTCACCTCCAGGGGATCTTCCTGACCCAGGGATCGAACTCATGTCTCTTACATCTCCTGCATTAATTAGCAGACGGGTTCTTTACCACTAGCACCACCTCGGAGGTTCCATAGGAAATTCCAAAGATTTTAGAAGCTCTGTGCCAAAAATGAGAATGAAGACCAAAGATATATTTCATATTATAAATCACTAAATAAAGTATATGAAACTATGAAACTTACTATGAAACTTTAAATGCACATATATGCCTGGAAAGATCTGACTTTGTTCCTTTTCTATTTTAATTACACCTAAAAGCTGTTTCTTAGTAACCCATGACTAAGCTGTTCTATTAATCACAAGACTAGTTACATAGACAAGGTTTCTATATCTGTTTCTCATGCAAGATTGGAATCATAGTTGTTAACTTCTTGGGGAGCAAAACCAAAACATATAGGTATTATGTAAAATACATAGAGAGCGACACAATTGATCTAATGAGATTCAGGAACACAGCCTCTCCTATTTTCTGACAAATGTCATATTTTGCTATAATCTTTTCCTAAATTGGACAAACAATAGTTATAACAAGACAAAGGAAAACTTCTTTATGATAACACACATTAGTGCACTATATTCTGTTATTATGCCTTTAGCATTTATTCCCTATCAATTGTTTCTCTATTTAGAGTCTGAGATATTTTTAAAAGGCTACAACTTTTTACAGATAGTACACTTAATAAAAATTGTTCTTGGAAAAAGCTCAATAAAAGACCCCTTGATTTTGAACATATTTTTTTCCTCCTTTCCAAGTTTTAGTAAAAATAGATTATCCTTACCATCCTTTTGTAAATATTTTATATTTGGTGTGACTCCTCACCCACTGTGGGGAAAGGTGAGTCAAGGGTAGTGACTATAAGAAGCAGCCCATAGTTTAGATCCAGATGTAACTTAGACTGCTTCACCTGCATCAATAAGAATATGGTTTCCAGATCTTCAAATGTAATAATCCCATGATTCCTTTCAACGGCCATGTCAAGCTGTGTTCAGTTCTGGATGCCATGTTTCAAGAGGGCTTTTCTCAAATTGTGTCCAGAGGTGAGCATCAAGGGGTCTAGAAATTGTATCACTGAAAATATTTCTAATTTGGACACTAATTTCTCATTTAAATGCTTTCTTTACTGCAATCACCCTCTGTGTTTTTTTCAATCTGATTTTATTGAGGCCTTCAATGGCTAAGTCAAAGATCTGTCTTGGAAAATGTCACATTGCACTCGAAAATATGGGGGTTATTTTCAAATATCTTTTGATATTGATTTCTAACATAATTCCACAGTGATAAAAGATCAGACTGTATGATTTCAGTACCTTTGGACCATGAATTTTTTGCACCTTGTTTTATGTTCCTAGTTTTTATGGCTCCTAGTTTACAGTCTATGGGAACTTGAATAGAATTTGTATCCTACTATTGTGTAAAAATCATATAAATCTTAACTATGTTGAATTGATTCACAGTGCTTTTCAGGTCTACTATATTCTTCTACTTCTTTGTATAGTCATTCTATTAATTTTTGAGAGTTTGATATTGAAACTCCAACTAAAAATCTTATCTACTTAAAAAAAATTGTAAGATAACCAACAAAGACCTACTGCATAGCCCAGAGAACTCTGCTAAATATTCTTTAATAACCTAAATGGGAAAAGAATTTGAAAAAGAATAGGTACCTGTATATATACACCTTTCTCAGTTGTACACCTGAAACTAACATTGTTTGTCAACTATATTCCAATATAAAGTAAAAAAAATTTTTTTAATTAAAAAAAACACATGAGGGAATTCCCTGGTGGTCCAGTGGTTAGGACTTCATTCTTTCACTGCCTAGGGCATGGGTTCAGCCTCTGGTTGGGGAAATATATTCTTGCGAGTCATGTGTCTTGGCCAAGAAAAAAAAAAAGAGCACTTGAAAAATGGGAATAGCTCTACTATAAAACAGTAGGGTTTAAAATGGGAATATGAAAGTTGTCTTACACATTTGAAAGGGATAGAACTATTATGTGTGTTTCTAAAGCAGTGTTTTTTTAAAGGTGAGCAGCAACCCATTAGTGGAATGAAAAATCACTTTTATTGATCATTATCAACCTTGTTTAGTAAAATAGAACACAATGGAAAATACCAGAGTACATCATGTAAAATAATGGTGCTGTTGTTATTTTCTGAAAATTTTATTTTCATTTTCTGTGTGTATAGAAGATCAAGTGGAAATGCGTTCCTTATGATGAAATGGCTATTTATTATGTGCCTATAATAAAAATAAAATCCTCACACATTAAAGTAGTATAAAGAAGAGACTAGAGGATGGGAAGGGGGAGGCATATGTACTATTAATCAAATTTTTTAGAAACATGGCCTATCTTCATTTAAGACAGGTCTATGTCCAAAATAAAACCTACAAAAGGCCAATAGTAAAACTCTTAGATAAAGAGCAGAGAATGAGGAGATTGCCATGAGGAAATAATTATTTAATATTCCAATGGTTTTTATTTAAACTCATTTTTTGTCTTTAGGATTTGTATTAGATGATGAGGAAATTGTAGACATCTTAAGAAAATCCAAGATGACTTCAAATGAAATTTCAAAGCGAATCAAAGCAACAAGAAAAGCAGAAAGTGAAATTGAAGAAACACGCAAATTGTATCTCCCCATTGCTACACGGGGTGCCCTGCTGTACTTTCTAGTGTCTAACCTTGCACAGATTGATTACATGTACCAGTTCTCCCTAGACTGGTTTCGTCAAATTTTTGTTTCATCAGTAGTTTCCAAAAGCAAAGAACAGGAAGAACACAGTCTGAAAAGGGAGAGAATGTTTCTGAAAAAAGGTCATGAAATCACAAATCTCTCAAAAGAGCCTAAACTGGAAAGTGAAAAAAGAACCTTAGATAGACATCTTAAAAATTCAATAGATACATTGACAAGAATCATTTTTAAGGTGAGACATTCTCAAAGGTGAACTTTGCACATTTATTTGACCCAGCTAGGTTAGCCTAACAGTTATGCTTTCTTTATAGGTGGTCTCTTCAGCTCTGTTTAATCGACATAAACTTTGCTTCTCCTTTGGGCTTTGCACTACAATCATGCAAAATAATGCTAATGGAAATTTAATGCAGAATGACATTGGATCCCTACCAGAGGAAGAATGGAACATCTTCTTAAATTCTAGCATGCTAGTAAATATTAAAGGTGTAATGCCCCAGCCTAAACTCAACAGTAAGTAAAAATAATTGCTCTAGATGTACTAAAAACCCATTAAACACATTTCCTGAAAAGTACTAAAAGATCTCTAAGGTGCTCCAAGTTAGTGCTTCTACACTGATTGAACTAAAAGCAATTTGAAGTCAAGTACAATATCTAATTCGTCACTGTATCCTCTGCACTGTTGAGCATATTAGGTGAAAGTGAAAGTGTTAGTCACTTAGTCATGTCCAACTCTGTGACATGTGGACTGTAGCCCGCTAGGCTCCTCTGTCCCTGGGGTTTCCCAGACAAGAATAGTGGAGTGGGTAGGCATTCCCTTCTCCAGGACATCTTCTTGACCCAGGGATCAAACTTGGGTCTCCTGCATTAAAGGCTATTCTTTACCATCTGAGTCACCAGGGAAGCCTATAACTGATACTCAATAATTTTTGAATGAATAAATAAGTGACAATTGCTAGGTTTTTATAATTCTAATCTATAAAGCAGAATACCTAATGCTTGTCAATAGGGACACACACACACACACACACACACACATCCTTTGATTAAATACCATCAGAAGGTGAATTTTACCCTCCTAACTATAGTTGCCCTCAGTTTCTTATGAAAATTCCCTGAAAATTTGAACCACAAAAATCATGCTTATCCAAAAGATTAGGCAAAATACTTAAGTATTGGATCTTTGCAGATGCTCCAGTGTTGTATATTTTTAATATGTTTATTTTTTAAATTATGGTAAAAATATACATAACATAGAATTTGCCATCTTAGCCATTTTTCAAGTGTACGGTTCAGTAGCATCAATACATCCATATTATTGTGCTGTGTTGTAATTTTAAGTTGTTGCTTAGTTGCTAGTTGTGTCTGACTCTTCGTGACCTCATGACTGCAGCATGCCAGACCTCCTTGTCCCATCTCCTGGAGTTTGCCCAAGTTCATGTCCATTGCATGTCCAGCCATCTCATCCTCTGATGCCCTCTTCTCCTTCTGCCTTCAATCTTTCCCAGCATCAGGGTCTTTTTCCAATGAGTTTGCATCAGGTGGCCAAAGTATTGGCCAAAGATTCAGCTTCAGCATCAGTCCTACCAGTGAGTATCAGGGTTGATTTCTTTAATATTGGCTGGTCTCATCTCCTTGCTGTCCAAGGGACTCCCAAGAATCTTCTCCAACACCACAGTCTGAAAGTGTCATTTCTTCAGTGCTCTGCCTTCTTTATGGTCCAGCTCTCACAACAGTACATGACTACTGGAAAGACTATAGCCTTGACTGTACAGACCTTTGTCAGCAAACTGATGTCTTTGCTTTTTAACACACTAAGTTTCTCATAGCTTTTCTGCCAATAAGGAATTGTCTTCTAATTTCATGGCTGTAGTCACCATCCATAGTGATTTTAGAGCCTACGAAAAGGAAATCTGTCACTGCTTCCACATTTTCCCCTTCTATTTGCCATGAAGTGATGCCATGATTTCAGTTTTTTTATATTTAGTTTTTAGCCAGCTTTTTCATTCTACTCCTTTACCCTCATCAAGAGGTTCTTTAGTTCCTCTTCGCCTTCTCCCATTTGAGTGATATCATCTGCACATCTGTGGTTGCTGATTCTTCTCGTGGCAATCTTGATTCCAGCTTGTAATTCATCCAGCCCAGGATTTCTCATGATGTGCTCTGCATAGAAACAGGGTGACAATAAACAGCCTTGTTGTACTCGTTTCTCAGTCCTGAACCAGTCAGTTGTTTCACACAGAGTTCTAACTGTTGCTTCTTGACCAGCATATAGGTTTCTCAGGAGACAGGTAAGATGGTCTAGTATTCCCATCTCTCTAAGTTGCAACACATTAAATTGAAAGGAACTCTGACATTCTCCCTGAGGAGGAAAAAGTGGTGATTTGTCAATTGTTTTGAGACTATTAGCAGAAACTAGAAGTCAGAATGAAAATATGAAAACAGTTGCTATCCAGACATTTGGATAGTTTTACTTTTTCTTTGCTTTTGTAGTACCAAAAGCTAGCACACAGTAAATGTTTGGTAAATGACTCTTGAATCAATGAATGTTCTTTTGAATTTATTAAGATTATCTTGCTTGAAAAAAAATAGGCAACAATAATTCAATGGCTTTAAAAATTAAAAATGTATACAACAGGGTATCTCAGAAAATTCCAAGGAAAATGTGAACAGCCAAGCATCAATATGAAAATAACTACAGACTGCTGTTAACATAACTCAACTTCTAATAGTTCTCAGACTCTGCACCTCACAATTCTAGACACCATATTTACAAGAGGGTGAATCTGAGTGGCATAACCTCGTTCAGAACTTTATTCCTCAACTACTTGCCTAAGCGGAGAAGGCAATGGCACCGCACTCCAGTACTCTTGCCTGGAAAATCCCAAGGACAGGGGAGCCTGGTGGGCTGCCGTCTATGGGGTCGTACAGAGTCGGACACGACTGAATCGACTTAGCAGCAGCAGCAGCAGCACTCATCTAAGACCAAGAGACAAGATCATGAAGCAAAACAGGTGGCCAAAAATTCAGCAGCAGCAGCCAATCTAAGAGGCGTCTTCTGTGGTTGCAATCATTAAAACATTCTCGGCATACTTCAAGAAATAACAACATCATATCACCATGTTGTACACCTGAAACTCATATGTTGAATGCCAATTATATTTTAATTAATTAGTTAAAATTATTTTTCAGTTCAGTTCAGTCACTCAGTCGTGTCCGACTCTTTGCGACCCCATGAATTGCACCATGCTAGGCCTCCCTGTCCATCACCAACTCCTGGAGTTCACCCAAAACTCATGTTTTAGCTCTCAAGAAAAAAACAAAGATATTTAATAGCTTCCATTTTTAATTATGTAAGCAATGTGTATTGATTATAAAAGCCATTATAACCTATACATACAGAAAAGAAGTAAATAAATTCTACCATCCAGAGAGACAACTACTATTAATATTACTATGTTTTGTCCTTTCACTTTTTTCTTCCAAATATATATTCTTTATATCTATTCATATTCATATATGTTCATTTTTTGAAACATAGTTAAAATACAGTGTTAACCTTAGTTTCCAGTGTACTACATAATATTTTGACATTTGCATACATTGTGATTTGATCATAATCACAACAAGACTAGTAACCATCTGTCTCCATACAAAGTTATTTAAATATAATAGCCATATTCTTTATGCTGTATATTACACCCTCATGATTATTTATTGTATAACTGAAGGTTTGTACTTCTTAAACCCCTTCATCTATTTTGTCCACCCCCACCACCTTCTGGCAGCCACCCATTTGTTCTCAATATCTATGAGTTTGCTTTTGTTTTGCTTTGTGTGTTTTTTAGATTTCACAAACAATCTAGATTTAGACTCCTCATGCAGTATTTCTCTTTCTCTGTCTGACTTATTTTACTTAGCATAATACCCTCTAGGTCCATCCATGTTGTTACAAAAGGTAAGATTTCATTTTTTTATGCCTGAGTAATATCCTATTGTATGTGTATACCACATCTTCTTTATTCATTTGTCTATCAATGGAGCTTGGAATGCTTTCATATCTTAGTTATTGTAAATCAAGCTGCAATGAACATTGGGGGGCACACATCTTTCCAAGTTAATGTTTTTGTTTTCTTTGGGCAAATACCCAGAAGCAAAATTGCTAGATCATGTGGTAATTTCCTTTTTAACTTTTTGAGGAACTTCATAACTTTTTCCACATTATGTGTACCAATTTACAATCCTCTCTTGTTCCTTCAGTTGAAAGTAGTTCCTCTGCTTTTCATTTTACTTAACTTTCTCTGCTTCTGTAAATTTAGGTGAAACTGTTATAAAGAAGCAGAAAAAGTTATTGTAAAAGGTACTGTTACCTATTGTGGTCTCAAAGGAGTGTTCTTATGTGGGAATGTCCCTCTGCAGACTGTGTGCCCCATACCTTTGGTGGAGGGCTGGATTTTATGTGGATTCCAGTCACATTTTTCCTCAGGGTGTGTTGGCAGTTATCACCTTGGTAGGAATTGTAGCTGAAGATAAAGGAGCTAAAGCCTGCACAGAGTGTGAGGGGGACTTCCCATCTATTCAGTGTCCATCACCGTGGGAGTCTGCTCCCAAGGTGCTAGAGCAGAAGCCCAGAGGGTTGAATTCCAGCTGGTTCTGTTCCCTTTACGTGTATGTTTTTCCTCCTTCCCCCTGTTGGGACCCTTAACCCAAAGAATGGGGGTGCTGAAGCCAAGGATGCTCATGTGCTTACGGAAGTCTTGTGGGTGTCTTCAGCTCCCCTCAGACACAGCCCACAGTTGCGTCTTTTCCCTGGTCATGACCAGCCCAGGTCTAGTGTTGCGCTCTGTAATGGAGTAAGTGGGGCTGAAGCACTCACTTGGCTTGGACTGGAGTGCACAGTGAGGTGGTCACAGAAACCCAGCAGCTGTGCTGCCATCCACAGTCTGGGCTGCCACTTGAGTAAGTACCAACAGTGGCCACTGCTGCTCACCTAGGCTATGCCCCAGGCCCCCAAGTCGCCTCTGCATCCCTAGGTAGAGTCTCTCCATAGCTGCTGGCAGGCTTGAATTCAGTGTCATGCTCTGGCATGGAATGAGCAGATCTGGACATTCACTTGGTTCGGGTAGGTGAGGTCTGGGGGCAAGCCAGCACCCACATACTCTTCCCAAGTGGAGTCCAGCCTTCTCAAGCCTTTCTAACTGTCCATATGGTTCTCTATTCAGCTAATGGACTTGTCTTCTACACATAGGACCCCAGGACTATGTGTAGCCATTCTATGGCTTGTCTGACTCACACACCAGGCAAGTGTCCTTCAAAAAGAAGGGAAAAGTTAAGACTCTCACAGAAAAAAACAGGAGTTGAGAGAAATAATTACCTGCTCAGTATAAATGCTAAAGGAAGTCCTTCAAGTATAAACAAAAGGATAATAGAGAGCAACATAAAGCCATATAAAAATAGTTGATTCTATAGTAAAAGTAAATAGATTTAAAAATATAGAAATGTGTACTATTGTAATTTGGATGCATAGAATTTAAATGACAAAAAGCATTTTGAAAACTATAAATCTGGGATTTGCTTAGTGGTCCAGTGGTTCAGAGTCTGCCTTGCAATGCAGGAGTCACAAGTTCAATCCCTGGTCTAGAAACTAAGATCCCACATACCACGAAGCTACTGAGCCTGCGTGTCACAACTAGAGAGCATGTGCTGCAACAAAAGATCCCACATGATGCAGCAAAGATCCCACTGCCACAACTAAGACCCAACACAGCCAGACAAACAAATAAATAAAACACAAAAGAACCCTATAAATCTATGTTAACAGGTATATAATATATAAAGATGTGGCTTGTGATATCAGTAAAATAAAATGTTGGGGTAGCTATTAAGAAGAAAGTTTTTGCATGTAGTTGAAATTGTTTTTCTCAGTTGAAAATACAATGCTATAACTTTAAGATGCTTTATGTATTTGCACTTGTAACCCTCACAGTTAATTTTGTGTGTCAGTTTGGCTGGGCTAAGAAATACTCAGATAGCTGATGAAACGTTCTTTCTTTTTCTAAAAGTGTATGTATTTATTTATTTATTTATTTATTTTTGGCTGTGCTGGGTCTTCATTGCCATGTGTGGGCTTTCTCTAGTTGCAGCAAGTGGGGGCTACTCTTCATTGCAATGCTCAGACTTCTCGTTGCAGTGGCTTCTTTTATTGCAGAGCATGGGCTCTAGGGTATATGGGCTTCAGTAGTTGTGACACACAGGCTCAGCAGTTACAGCTCACAGGTTCTAGAGTGCTGGCTCAGTAGTTCTATTGTGATACACAGGCTTAGTTGCCCCTTGGCATGTGGAAACTTCCCAGACCAGGGATCAAACCCATGTGCTCTGCGTTGGCAGATGGGTTCTTAACCACTGGACCACCAGGCATGTCCCTGATAAAACATTATTTCTGACTATGTCTGTGAACTAAGATCCCAAGTGTCTCACGACCAAAAAACCAAACATAAAACAGAAGCAATGTTGTAACAAATTCAATAGAGACTAAAAATGATCCACAGCAAAAAAAAAAAAAAAAACTTAACAAAAATAACATTAAAAGGAATAAAATACTTAGGAATAAACTTAACCAAGGAGGTGAAAGACTTGTACAAAACACTGCTGAAAGAAGTTAAAGAAGACACAAATAAATGGAAAGACATCACATGGTCATGGATTGGGAGACTTAGTATTGTTAAGAAAGCCATACTAACCAAAATCAATCTACAGATTTAATAAAATCTCTATCAAAATCTCAATGCCATTTTTTAAGGAAACAGAAAATTTCTTCCTAAATTTCATATGAAATTTCAAGTGATTCCGTATAGCCAAAACAATTTTGAAAAAGAAGAAAGTTGGAGGCATCACATTTCCTGATTTCAAACTACATTATAAAGCTACAGTAATCAAAACAGTCTATTACTGGTATAAAGATAGACAAACAGACCAAAAGAAAAAAATAGAGAGCATAGAAATTAACCCTTGTGCATAGGATCAAATAATCTTCAACAAAGTTATGAAGACCACTCAGTAGAAAAAGAGCAGTCTTTTCAACAAATGGTATTGGACTATTAATCAGCTATATCCTAATACAAAATAAAAAGTTTAAAATTTGTAAGAAAAAAAATAGAGGAAAATAATAGAATTGGAAAGACTAGACCTATTCAAGAAAATTAGAGATACCAAGGGGAATATTTCATGCAAAGATAAGTTCAATAAAGGACAGAAATGGTATGGACCTAACAGAAACAGAAGATATTAAGAAGAGGTGGCAAAAATACACAGAAGAACTATACAAAAAAGATCTTTATGACCCAGATAATCATGATGGTGTGATCACTCACCTAGAGCCAGACATCCTGGAATGTGAAGTCAAGTGGGCCTTAGGAAGCATCCCTATGAACAAAGTTAGTAGAGGTGATGGAATTCCAGTTGAGCTATTTCAAATCCTAAAAGATGATGCTGTGAAAGTGCTGCACTCAATATGCCAGCAAATTTGGAAAACTCAGCAGTGGCCACAGGACTGGAAAAGGTCAGTTTTCATTCCAATCCCAAAGAAAGGCAATGCCAAAAAATGCTCAAACTACTGCACAATCACACTCATCTCACACGCCAGTAATGTTCAAAATTCTCCAAGCCAGGCTTCAGCAATATGTGAACCATGAACTTCCTGATGTTCAAGCTGGTTTTAGAAAAGGCAGAGGAACCAGAGATCAAATTGCCAACATCTGCTGGATCATCGAAAAAGCAAGAGAGTTCCAGAAAAACACCTATTTCTGAGTTGTTGACTATGCCAAAGCCTTTGACTATGTGGATCACAATAAACTGTGGAAAATTCTTCAAGAGATGGGAATACCAGAGCACCCGACCTGCCCCTTGAGAAATCTGTTTGCAGGTTAGGAAGCAACAGTTAGAACTGGACATGGAACAACAGACTGGTTCCAAATAGGGAAAGGAGTACATTAAGGCTGTATATTGTCACCCTGCTTATTTAACTTATATGCAGAATACGTCATGAGAAACTCTGGGCTGGAAGAAGCACAAGCTGGAATCAAGATTGCCGGGAGAAATATCAATAACTTCAGATATGCAGATGACACCACCCTTATGGCAGAAAGTAAAGAAGAACTAAAGAGCCTCTTGATCAAAGTGAAAGAGGAGAGTGAAAAAGTTGGCTTAAAGCTCAACATTCAGAAAACTAAGATCATGGCATCTGGTCCCATCACTTCATGGCAAATAGATTTGGAAACAGTGTCAGACTTTATTTTGGGGGGCTCCAAAATCTCTGCAGATGGTGACTGCAGCCTTGAAATTAAAAGACACTTACTTCTTGGGAGAAAAGTTATGACCAATCTAGACAGCATATTAAAAAGCAGAGACATTACTTTGCCAACAAATGTCCATCTAGTCAAGGCTATGGTTTTTCCAATAGTCATGTATGGATGTGAGAGTTGGACTATAAAGAAAGCTGAGTGCCAAAGAATTGATGCTTTTGAACTGTGGTGTTAGAGAAGACTCTTGAGAGTCATTTGGATTGCAAGGAGAGCCAACCAGTCCGTTCTAAAGGAGATCAGTCCTGAGTGTTCATTGGAAGGACTGATGATGAAGCTGAAACTCCAATACTTTGGCCACCTGATGCAAAGAGCTAACTCATTTGAAAAGACCCTGATGCTGGGAAAGATTGAGGGCAGGAGAAGGGGACAACAGAGGATGAGATGGTTGGATGGCATCACTGACT